>NC_083413.1:86552409-86814909 GCF_020745735.1 Hemiscyllium ocellatum | reverse complement strand
GTTCTGGTGTCAAGGTTCTGAGAGAAGAGCAAGTCCAGCCTGTGCATCACCCCATCCAGCAGGACTTCCAGGTCCCTTTGGGAAGCAGGGTCAGGATTTCCCCATCTGCCATGTCAAGCACAAATGTCAGGAACCCAGCAGGGCAGTTCCAGACTGTCAGCAGTTATCCAGGTGCACATCAGTACTTTATAGTTGGTTCTCATGGCAGGAATAATTCTGGTGAATTCCAGGATCTCCAGTGAGTGCGGAGTTGCTCCAGAAACAGCATGTGATAAGATGGGGCGAAAACAGGACACAATTCTCACCATGATGGTTCAAATGGCAATTAAAGCTGCAAGTCATGTCAGATAAAGCAAAAAAACTCAGCAGCTTTACAGAGAGGTTGAACTCCACTAAACTTGACTTCACCAAAAAAAAATGGAATGGTTCTGCCCAAGTTCTATGCATCTAAGTGAGTGGATGGGTCGTCAAGTCCTGTGTCAGTCAGTGATCTTCTCTGAAGATCATTTGATACACCCCTCAAAAATCATTTAATTAATCGCAAGGAAATCTTGGATTGAAATTTAGAAGATATTAAGTCATCATTGCACACACTATTGTATTTCATGGTGTGCTGGTATGGAGTCAACATTAGTCAGCATTAAAGCCACATGGGTTCTGTGATGATTAAGTTACCACCAGCTGAAGCAACTCCCACCTCCCCACATCTCAGTTCCATCACCAGCCTCTTTGCTCAGTTCTTACTGGATGTACAGTACAGTTCCTTCCCGATGGTGTATGGGGAGGATCTCAGCAGTGCTTTTACAATGGCAGATTTCCAAAGCGTGGCCTCAGTCACTGGAACCACCCAGCAAGAAATCAAGACAGATTGTGCAAGGTTTTGGTGTCTGGGGAATCATTTCATGGGATGCACCCATCATCCTTGATTTCTGAATCCAATGCCTGGAATGAAAGATTCCATGATCTTCCTCATTATCACAGCTCATCAGTCCTTCTTTGTGAATGTTGAATTATTCCTGACGTTAATATTGGGTACACTAATAGTCTGGGCATTTTTAAAATTCATTCCCAGGATATGGCTAATCCAATGTCCATCCCTAATTGCCCAGAGGGCAGTTAAGAATCAACCACACTGCTGTGGATCTGCAGTGACATGTCAGCCAGAGCAAGTAATTCCTTCCCTGAAGAGTATGGCTTTACAACAATCAACAATGGTTTCACAGTCATTATTAGACAATAGTACCAAAGTCTTAAAATTGAATGCAAATTTCCCCATTGCTAGGGTCACGTTCAAACCAGGGTCCTCAAAACATTATCCAAGTCTCTGGATTAATGGTCTAGCATTAATACCACGAGCTAATCACCTTCCCCTCCATGCCTGCTCCCATGTTAAGATGATCAAAAATGGTTTTGCCTTTCGCTTTAAATCTGCACTCAAAAAATTTGACAGAACAGAAACACAAAGCAAAAGGCAATTAATAGGTGGATTCCAGTTTTAACTTGAACTCTGAGGAGTTTTCATTAACACACGGACAAATTTGGGGCAGGACTAAGCCATTAAGTGCCTTGAGTCTGCTCTGCCAATCAGTAAGATCATGACTGATCCAACCACTGCACTTTCCTGCCCTCCCAAACACCATGCTACAATCCCCACCCCCATTCCCCACTATTTAAGAATTCATCAACTTCTGCCTTAAAAGTATTCCGTGACTCTCTCTCCACCATTCTCTGGGGATAAGAACTTTACAGACTAATGACTCTCTGAGAAATAAAATTCGCCTCCATCTTAAATAGAACTTTTAATCTGCACCCCCTCAGTTTAGTCACAAGGAGAGATATCCTTTCAGTACCCACCCCCTCAAGTTCCCTCACAATATTATACTTCCCCATAAAGCCAAATGGATACAGACCTTATCTATTCTTCTTTCCTCATAATATAACCACACACACACACCACCCCATATCAAACGAGTGAGCCATCTCTACTCCATCTCTGCTTCTCATGTATTTACATCCTTTCCACAATAACGAGACGGAAACTGTTCACAGTCCTCCAGATGTGGTTGCACTGATTAAAAATAGCGAGCCAACACTTATTTTCGATATGGCAGCCTTGACCTGGTCCTTTGTAAGTGATGTTAAAGGACCATTTTCAGTAAAAGTCTGTCATTATTAGACAAATCTAACTGAATAAGTAAAAAGGGCCAAAGGATGCCATTTTAGAAGGAGCATGAGATTTCTTGACAGTAACCACTTTACTTTCAGCTTGAAAAAAATTCTCTGTACTGTACCAGGTCACAGCGTAACAAGGATAAAAGATTTTATGTCAGTAACCAGAACTGAATACTAACCAGGAAAACAGATAAAATTTGCTAAAATTGACTGCAGGTTTTTATTAGGTATGTTTGTGAAAACATATTTTGTAGTAAAGGTAGTTTTAAATCTATTAGATAGTATTAAAACAGTAAGCTTATTACCTTCAAGCACAAAGTGATAGCAAATAATGTATTTAAATCAGATTACAACAAAACTTAGAAATAAAAATGTATGCAATTCATTTATAGATATGTGTTTGAAATCCGATTAAGGAAACGTATTGAATACTTCATTGTTCCATTATCGAGGTTAATTACGCAGAAAGGTAAAGACCAATTAAGATAAATTAAAGAATATGCCAGCTAATCACAGGATAACAAGAACCATTAATATACAGAAAGGGAGGATCTTGAATTTTATACAAAAGATTTAACAATCCCATCTTCAGAGAGTCATTGAGCTAACTGTAACCAGAAGGGATGTGTTTTCATGGAATTGACATCTGGTGGAAATGATAAGTATGTTTACGTCTCCTCTTCAGTTACCCTGTTATAATTAGTCCAGGCAATAAAATGGACAGTAAATTGTTTTAACTACAAATGTATAATCGGTGTGTTAAAACAGGTTTACTTATTTGAGTGTATTATTTTTATGCATTTTTAACTTCATTCATGGGGAGTGGGCATCGGAAGCTGGGACAGCAAATTGCCCATTCCTAGTTGCCCTGGAGAGGGTGGTGGTGAGCTGCCTTCTTGAACTGCTGCAGTCCATGTGCTGTAGGTAGATCCGCAATGCCCTTCGGGAGGGAACTACGAGGATACGTACTTTGATAGGAAGAACATTGAAGTACAATACAAAATCGGAATACAAAACTGAGGGAAATGCACAGGTCATTGAAGGTGGTTGGACAGGTGGAAGGAGCTGTGAGTAAATCATATAGTGTATGCAGTTTTATTAATAGGTGCATAGAGTACAGGGCAAAAGCCTCAGCCTTATCTTTTGCACTGATGGACTGGGCTCTTCCAGCATTGAGGATCGGGAAGTTTGTGGAGCCTCTGACATCTCCCCTAAACCTTCCCCCAATCACCTTAAAATTATGCCCCCTCCTAATAGACATTTCCGCCTTCGGAAAAAGTCTCTGGCTATCCACTCTATCTATGCCGCTCATCATCTTGTACACCTCCATCAAGTCACCTCTCATCCTTCTTTGCCAAAGCCTAAACTCTCTCAACCTTTCTTCATAAGACATGCCCTCCAGTCCAGGCAGCATCCTGGTAAATCTCCTCTGCACCCTGTCTAAAGCTTCAACATCCTTCCTATAATGAGCTGACCAGAACTGAGCACAATATTCCAAGTGTGGTCTAACCAGAGCTCTATAGAGTTCTATAGAGCATAATCTCATGGCTCTCAAACTTAATCCCCCTGCAATGAAAGCCAACACACCAGACGCTTACTTATCAACCTATCAACACGGGTGGCAACTTTGAGGGATCTATGGACATACACCCTAATATCCCACTGTTCTTCCACACAGCCAAGAATTCTGCATTTAACCCTGAACTCTGCATTCAAATTTGACCTTCCAAAATGAATCATTTCACACTTTTCCAAGTTAAAATCCATCTATCTGCCATTTCTCAGGCCAGCTTTCCGTCCTGTCAATGTCTCATTGCAACTTACAAGAGCCCTCGGTACTAATACACAACTCCACCAACCTTCATGTCATCAGCAAACTTACTAACCCACCCTTCCACTTCCTCATCCAAGTCATTTATAAAAGTCACAAAGAGCAGATGTCCTAGACCCGATCCCTGCGGAATACCACTGGTCACCGAGCTCCAGGCTGAATACTTTCCAACTACCACCACCCTCTGTCTTCTATGGGCCAGCTAACTCTCTATCCAGACGGACAGGTTTCCTTGTATCCATGCCTCCTTACTTTCTGAATGTCATTGTCCACCACCATTCACAAATTGATGTGGCTGGACTGCAGGGCTTCAATCGGATCAGTTGGTTGTGAGTTTGCTTAGCTCTGTCAATCATTTGGTGTTAATGCTTTTTGGCATGCAAATGGTCTTGTTTGGTAGCTTTGTCAGATTGACACCTCATTTTTAGGTATGTCTGATGCTGCTCCTGGTATCCCCTTCTGCATTCTCCATTGAACCAGGGTTGATCCCCTGGCTTGACAGTAATGGTTGAGTGGGGGATATGCTAGGCCATGAGGTTACAGATTATGCTGAATTACAATTGTGTTGTTGTCGATAGCCCACAGCACTGCTTGGATGCCCAGTCTTGAATTGCTAGATCTATTCAAAATCTGTCCCATTAATACAGTACTAGTTCCAAATAGTGTGATGGAGGGTATTCTCAACTTCACCTCCACACTGACTGTGTGGTGTCATAGTAACAGGCCCTTCGGCCCCCCATATCTGGGCTGCCAACCAAGATGCCATTCTACACATGATCTATATTCTTCTATTCCATGCTTCGTCATGTGTCTGTCCAAATGACTAAATGCTTACATTTCTGTTTCTACCACCTCTCCTGGTAGCATGTTCCAGGTACCTACCACCCTGTGTCATACAGAAAACACTCCTCCGCCATTTCCTTCTGTCTTCTATAGCTAAACCAATTTTGTATCCAATTTGCCAACTAATCAAGGATCAGCCTACCATGAGGGACCTTGTAAAATGCTTCAGTAAAACCCATGTCAACAATATCCACTGCCCAATCCTCAATCATCTTTGTTACCTCCTCAAAAACTCAAGCAAGTTTGTGAGACAAGACCTCCCCTGCATAAAGCCATGCAGACTATCCCTGATAAGTCCATTCTTCTCCGAATGTGAGTAAATCCTATCCATATCTTGTCCAATAATTTCCCTGTCACTGACATCAGGCTCACTGGTCTATAATTTCCTGGATTATCTGTGTTGCCTTTCTTAAACAAAGTAAGAACATTGGCTATTCTCCAGTCTTCTGGGTCCTCCTCAACTTTACTAAAAAGGATACAAAGATCTCTGTCAAGGCCACAGCAATTTCCTCCCTTGCCTCCTTCCATTTCCTGGGACATATCCCATCTGGCCTTGCACATCTATTGACCTTAATGTTTTTCAAGACACCCAATACCTCCTCCTCCTTAAAATACATACACCATAGAATATCAACATAGCCCTTCCTCATCTTACCATCATCCATGGTGAATAACCTCTTCCTTGGCGAATACTGATACTCCCTAAAGATTTCACCCACTGCTTCTACCTCCACACATAAATTCCCTCCTTTGTCTTTGAGTGGACTTACCCTTTCCCTAGGTACCCTCTTGTTTCTAATATTTGTATAAAATGTTTTGAGATTCTCCTTAATCCTACTTGCTGATGACATTTTGTGGCCCCTTTCACCTCTACTGATATTCTCATAAACAGATGGATCTGCAGTGATGGATGAGGGGACAGTATGTGGTAATTAACATCAGATTCACTTGCACATTTTAATCTGATATCATGAAACTTCATGAGGTCCAGAGGCAAAGTTGAGAACTCCCAGGACAACTCCTTCCTGACTGTATTCTAATGTAATGCCATCTCTGCTGGTCTATTCTTGCCCTAGATAGACAGGACACATTTAGGCTGTGTGCTGGTGGTGTCTGGACATTGCCTGGACTGTTAAGAGCCAGCCTCATTAATGTAGGAGTGGAATCATATGTATGCCAGACCAGGTAAGGATGACAGATGTACTTCCCTAAAAGACATCAGTGAAACAGATGTGGTTTAATGATAGTTGAAAATGTTTTATGGTCATTATTAGACTTAATTCCAGATTTTATTGGATTCAAATTTCATCACTGAGAATCCCAAGATTTTAGAATATTGCCTGGATCTCTGGATTACTGGTCCAGTGACAACGCCATTAGACCATCACCTATTCTATGTTACAACTCCACTCTATATTTCTCTTTCAATAAAATTCCTTTGCATGTACTATCTGAATAGTCCTGTCAACACATGGGTTAAAAAATCCACTTTGATCTTAAGAAATATAATTTCTAGTTAAATGAATTAATTGCAATCTATCAAAAAAATAACCAATAATTTCAGGAGATCCTGGTTCAACTCTCATGTGGCCCAGACACGAAATATATGATGTTCAGTCACAAATTAATTTCATTCAAAAGCTAAAATTGGTGTCAGACCATTAATTCATGTAAGCAATGTGTCGAACACCAATTTCCACCAGGCTGCACAATTCCTCTTCATTTGAGCACCTCTGATTTCTTTGCCTGTTAATTATTATCTCGTCATTTGAAATATAGAACTTGAGTATTTCAGAAAACAGACACATTTTGTTGAATCTTTTCATCTTGCATCCATCAAGATAATTTGCAAGTATTGACCGTATAAGATCATACTTAATTATCCCTCTCTTGCAAAACTGATAAATATAGTGTCCAAGGTTTGTGAAGGTTTGTAGCTCAGGTTGAGGTTTAGGGTATAGGTTTGCTCGCTGAGCTGTAGGTTTGATATCCAGATGTTTCATTACCTGGTTAGGTAACATCATCAGTGGCGACCACCAAGTGAAGCAAAGCTGTTGTCTCCTGCTTTCTATTTATATGTTCATCCTGGATGGGGTTCCTGTGGTTTGTGGTGATGACATTAGATGTGATCCCATGATTGGACAAATTTTGTGAACTAATTCTGAGTTTGTGAGGAATTATGCCAACAACCAATTGATTATTAGTTCAGCTCACAGCATTCTTTGCAGACAGAAAGAACATGTACATGCACTGCAACTGTTTCAATAGAATAGGTGAAAGTCATTCCTTCATTCATTTGTCAGGACAATGCTCTGATCAGAGTTCATCTGCCTATTTTAAAATTTAAATAGAGCTTAACAGTGAACTGTCAAACATCATTAACTGGTGCATTTTCCATAGCAATCAGAGTCCTCTTGCCAACCAATCAGCACTCCATTTTCAGATAACGTACTAATGTAATTTGTATATATTGCCAATTGTCCTAATAAATGAAATGTGAAAACGTTTGATAAAATGTGTCTTTTTTAGCAACACTCAATTATTATGTAATTGATTTTTATCTTTACACTTTCCTTTAGAAAATTCAGACACTATTATAAGCAATTTGGGGTGCCACGGTGGCACGGTGGTTAGCACTGCTGCCTCACAGCACCAGGCTCCCAGGTTCAATTTCAGCCTCGGCTGACTGTCTGTGTGGAGTTTGTACATTCTCCCAGTGTCTGTGTGGATTTCCTCCCACAGTCCAAAGATGTGCAGGCCAGGTGAATTGGTCATGCTAAATTACCCATAGTGCTAGGTGCATTGGTCAGAGGGAAATGGATCTGGATGAGTTACTCTTTGGAGGGTTAGTGTGGATTGATTAGGCCAAAGGGCTGGGTTCCACACTATAGTGAATCTAATCTAACTGAATGCAGTCCCATACAACATGATGTTTTCCCTGATCAGCTGACAAAACTCAATGTATGCCTGTCCACCTTTCCATAACTATTTGTTCTAAAATTTGTTTAATGCATTTTAGTATTTTGGACACAGATTTGCAGAAACCAATGATAAGCCAAGTCTGAAACCTGATGTGACATGCAAGAGCCAGCTGTTAAAAAATGAGGACCTGGGTTTTTCCAAACTGAGAAAATTCTAGAATTATACAGCTGCTGTCCCTGTTAAAAAAATGATAATGTTAAAAGAATTTAAAGACATTACTTCACAGTATAAAACCAAGTGTGGGTATATTCTTGTGTGTCTGTGTTTGCAATTAAATTGGTGTGTGAGAGAGAGAGAGAAGGTGAGAGAGGGAGAATGAGAGCATGAGTGTTTTTGTTGATAGGAGATGGGCCTCCTTGGCAGGGCTGCCATTTTTTGCCCAGTGAAGAATCAACCACACTGCTGTCAGACTAGAGTCACATGTAGATCTGTCACAGTCAGAATGCTTTTCCTGAAGGACAAGAAGTGAACTAATTGTTATATTTTTACAACAATTGACAAAGGTTCTGCTAGACCATGGCAGATTTTTACAGAATTTAAGTTTCACCATCTGCTAAAGTGGGTTTTGATCCCATGTCCCCAGAATATTTGCCTGGGCCTTTGGATTACTATTTCATTAACATTGCCACTACACAACATCTCCCAAGGCTTCATGTTGACTATTTCTTCAAGATTTTGAGTTTTGAAGGAATGTGCAAAAAGAGATCTCTATCAATTTCTCTGGAGATACCAGGATTGTTTCTTTTTCTGAGGAAACAATTAAAAGATATATTGGAATTTTTTTTGGCAATATCCTTTTAGGAAATTACAGACCTGAGTTTGTTACTTGGACTCATGTCTGCTTGGGGTTAATAGCTGCCTTGTTTGGAGATTGCTTGGTCTCATTTGGGAAAATGCCTGTTGAGCAAAGTCTGCTCAGCTCATCATACTCCTGCTTCTGAAATACCCGAGGGGTTGAGTCCAGTGTGAAACTTGATTGTCTTTATGAAGACGGTCTAAAAGGGGCAGCATGGTGGCTCAATGGTTAGCACGGCCCCTCCAAAATATTAGCACTGCTGCCTCGCAATGTCAGAGACCAGAATTTGATATCAGCCTGGGTTCATTTCCACCCTCAGGCAACTGTCCGTTTGAAGCTTGCACAATCTCGCGTGTGTGTGTGGGTTTCCTCTGGGTGCTCCGGTTTCCTCCCACAGTCCAAGGTTGGGTGAATTGGTCACGCTAAATTGCCTATTATTGGCCAGGGATCTATCGGCTATGTGGACTAGCCATGGAAAATACAGGGATAGAGTATTAGGGTGAGTCTGGGTAGAATGCTGTTTGGAGAGTGGGCGTGGACTCAATGGGCTGAATGGCCTGCTCCCATGCTGTAGGGATTCTATGAGTTCTCAGCAATGTTTCCTGAGCAAGATGGGTCTGCCAATATCCTCGAAATAACTACGCCCATCTGGTGAACTGTCTATACGCTTGAAAACATCAAATTGATAATGATCTGAATACTCCAAATACTATCCTCTTTTCTGTGAAGATTTGAATCTTTCCCCAACCTGAGAGATGTTTGAGTTATTTAGAGGAATAAATACCTATAATTTTATACTGTAAACTATATGCATTAACCGACGCCTTATTTTATAATGAATCAATCATTTTGTATTTATTAAAGAAACCTTGTTGGTGGATCTTTGTATTTAAAATTCAATAAGTTCAAAGTTTGCCATATCAGGAACCAGGTTGAATAGGTTATTGATGTTGTGATCTATGGGGTAATGAGAGAAGAGGAAGAGACAGTGCACTCCTTCCATCTCAGCTGTTACAGTGTCTGTCCTCTAACTAAGGGCTGGATTTTTTGAAGAGCGATAATATTATTAAAGATTAACACACCCGCCCTCCTTTACCTCAAAGGGACCTAGATCCACATATCCGAGATCATATTCTGTCCCTCCAAAACTTAGAGCCCGACTTCCATTTTTATCAGATCTCTCTAGTGTATAACTGTCAGAGGAAAGCAAGCCATGTCCCCTTTTCACAGCAGATGGCACCTGGATTCTGACATTTAAAGGTCCTGACAGTCACAGCTGTTGTTAAACCTGAAGTAAGTAAGCAAGTGGGAGATTAAAGTCCTGGCAGGGTGTAATGCCAGATGGGGAGTGGAGCTTAGGGAGCATGTAAGTACGGTCCCAGCAGGGGAGGGGAATAGGATGTGAGAAAGCCAACTGTAGGACATCAGATGAATAAGGGTGCAGAGTTCCAGGTTAGTAGGGTAGCAGCTAGGTAGAGTGCCAAATGGTGAGGGGTAGGTATTGGGTGAGGATGCCAGATGAGTAAATTGAGAAGATGTGGAGGGTTGTAGGGTCAGGTCAGATCAGATGGGAGCGGAGTAAGGTTCTGGGCATTGGGACCAAGTGACAGTGGGGCAGGTGGAGGGGAATTGGGTCATGTTGGGTCCTATGGGTGTGAAGGGATGTGATCTGGTAGGAGCTTGAGAGGGAGAGTGGGGATGAGTTAAGTATGGTTTGCTAGCCTATGTTTTCAAGTTCCTGAGCTGTCAGAAAATCTCTGAGTTCGTTAGTATGCAAAACAGGCATTGATGTAGCGGGGTAATCCCCTGGTCCACATGCTCAGCCTGTCCCACACCACTTTGAGCATCAGAAGATCAATATTCTCCTTTCTAACAATGTCCATGTGGCCACCTTGTAGACGACAAAGAAATATGAAAACCCTGGGACAGATTTATCAGGGGAGAAATGGAGGAAACACAGTGGGAACACTAGCCACCATAGGTTACTGAAACTAGACCTGCAGATCAAACTGACCATGATAATGTGTTGCCATTCCTATCGCTCCACCCAGCTCGATAGGGCAATAGAATCATAGAGTCCTACAGCAGGGAGACAAACCCTTTGGCCTGTACTGGTCCATGCAGATAAAAATGTCTGTCCACACTATTTCCCTACACTTGGCCCATGTCCTTCTAAACCTTTCCTATTCTTGTAGTTATACAAATACCTTTTAAAAGTTAATGTGCCTGCCTCAACCACTTCACGAGCTGCTCATTCTATATGCAGACCACCCTCTGTATAAAAAACATTGCCCCTCAGGTTCCTTTTTATTCTTTCACCTTTAACCTTAAACTGATGGCCCCCAGTCCTCAATTCCCCAGTCCTGAGAAAAAGACTGAGTATATTTACCCTATCCATGTCTCTCTTGATCTTAGAAACTTCTATAAGATCCCCCCCTCAGTCTCCAACACTCAATAGAAAAATATCCTAGCTTGTCCAACCTCTCCCTATAACTCAGACCCTTGAGACCTGGCAACATCCTCGTACATTTCTTTTGCACTCTTTCCAGTTTAGTGATATCCATCTGATAGCAAGGTTTCCAAAACTGAACACAATATTCCAAATGCGGCCTCACCAATGTCCTGTACAACTTCAACATTTCTTCCCAACTTCTATATTCAATGCCCTGACTGATGAAGGCCAGTGTACCAAAAGCCTTCTTTACTGTCCTGTCTACCTGTGACTCCACTTTCAGAGAACCGTGCACCTGAACTCCAAGGTTCCTCTGTTCCACTACTCTCCTTAAGGCTTTACCATTCACCAAGAAACTCCTACCTTGATTGGACTTTCCAAAATTCAAGACCTCGCACTTATCTATATTAAACTCCATTTGCCATTTCTGGGGCCCACTTCCCCAGATGATCAAAATCCTGTTGCAATTTCTGATAATCTTTCTCACTGTCCATGATACCGCCTATTTTAGTGTCTTCTGCAAACTTACTAATCACGCCTTGTATATTCTCCTCCAAGTCATTGATACAGATCACAAACAATAATGGGACCAGCACTAACCCCGAGGCACTCCATTAATCACAGGTTTCCAGTCTGACAAGTATCCTTCCACTATTACCCTCTGCCTCCTACCATCAAGTCAATTGTGTATCCAATTTGCCAGCTTGTTCTGGATTTCATGTGAACTAACCTTCCAGACCAGCCTACCATGTGGACCCTTATCAAAGACCTTACTGACATTCATACAGACCATGTTTACTGCCCTGCCCTTGTCAACTTTCCTGGTCACTTCATCAAAGAACTCTAACACATTTGTGAGGCATGATCTCCCATGCACAAAGCCATGCTGACTACTCCTAATCAAACTCTGTCTTTCCAAATGCAGGTATATCTTATCTCTCTGAACCTTCTCAAGTAACTTACCCACTACAGATGTTAGGCTTACTGGTTCCCAAGTTTTTCTTTGCAGCCCTTCTTGAATAAGGGCACAACATTCACTACACTCCAGTCTTCTGGTACCTCACCTGATGTGGTGTATGATGATGCAATGATATCAGCCAGGGCCCCCACAATTTCTACTCTAGCCTCTTGCAGTGTTCTTGAATATACCTGGTCAGGACCAGAAGATTTATCCACCCTCATATATTCTAATACATCTAATACCACCTCTACTGTGATATGGACTGCCCCCAAGATATGACCACTAACTTCCCCAGGTCTTCATGTCTTTCTCCAAGATAAATACAGAGGAAAAATATTAATTGAGGACCTTGTCCACAACCTGCAGTTCTACACAAACATGTCCACTATTGTCCTTGAGGAGTGCTATTCTGTCTCTTCTTATTCTTTTTCCTTTAATACACTTAAGGAATCTCTTTGGATTTACACTAATTTTATCAGCCAAGGCTGTTTTTTCACCCTCCTTCTTCAGTAAACTCCTGTATCCTCTATATACTTTCAGAGATTCCCTTGCTCTCAGCTGCCTGTACCTGAGCCACACCTCCTCCTTTTTTCTGGTCAAAGCCTCAGTATCTCTTGTCATTCAGGGTTCCCTATTCCTGCCAACTTTGCCCTTCACCCTTAAAGGAATGTGTAGACCTTGAACTTGAGCTATCTCACTTTTAAAGGCCTCTCACTTGCCAGCGGTCCCTTTGCCTGCAAACAAACTATTCCAATCATGTCTAATTCCATCAGCACTCACCATGCCCCAATTTAGAACTTGAACCTGTGGACCAGTTTTGTCCCTCTCCATAATCATTTTAAAATTAACAGAATTATGGTTACTGGTCCCAAAGTGCTCCCCCACTATCACCTCCGTCACCTGTCCTACCCTATTTTCCAAGAGTAGGTTGAGTTTTGCCCCTTCCTGAGTACGACCCTCTATATACTGCTTGAGGAAACTTTCCTGGATGCACTTCAATTCCATTCCATCTCAGCCCTTAATGCTATGGCAATCTCAGTCTCTGTTAGGAAAATTAAAATCCCCTGCTATGACAACCCTGTTGCTCCTGCAAGTCTCCCAGTCTCCCTGCATATTTGTTCCTCTAATTCCTTTGACTATTTAGGGACCTATAGTACAACCCCAACAACTTCACCATTCCCTTTTTATTTCTTAGCTCCACCCACAAAGCCTCACTGGATGATCCTTCAGTTTTTCCATCTCTGATTACTACTACAAAACTCCCCTTAATCAAAAATACAACTCCCCCTCCTCTCTTTCTATTACCTCTTCCCTCCTAAAGCATCTGTACTCTGGCACATTAAGCTGCCAGTCCTGTCCCTCTCTTAGCCATGTATCTCTAATGGCTATAATACCCCAGTCCCACATACCTATCCATGCCTTGATCATCGGCCTTACCTGTCAGCCATCTGCATTGAAATAGATGTAATTTAATCCAACAGGCATTCCTTGCTCCCTGTCATGTTCCACCCTGACCTGTCTCTTCATGTGCTATTACTGACTACACTATCTCATTCCAGCCTCACACTTGCCTCCCTGCTGTTGAGGATCCTAACCCCCCACCAATCTAGTTTAAACCCTCCCTTGTATCAGTAGCAAACCTGGCCACCAAGGTGTTGGTCCTCCTCCAGTTCAGGTGCAACCTGTCACCTCTGCCCTAGAAACGATCTCAATGATCTAAGAATCTGAACCCCTGACCTTGCATCAATTCTTCAGCCACACATTCATCTGCCGTATCCTTCTGTTCTTACCCCCATTAGCATGTGGCACTGGAAGTAATCCGGAGATTACCACCGATAAGGTCTGGGTTTTTAAACATTTTTCTTAGCGCTACAATCACTCCGCAGGACCTCATCCCTATTTCAACCTATATCATTTTTCCCAACGTGCACGATGACGTTTCGCAGCCACTCCAAGGATCCTGGTCCCTGATACTCAGGAGGCAACACACCATCCTGGATTCCCATTGCAGGTCCCGGTTCACCGAATCATGTGCCCACAAGAAACATGGCCTGTTCTAATGTTTCATAGCTCTGACTGGGAGTAAACACATTCTGTCTAACCTAGCCCTGACCTTCTCATTTATTATGACCCCTTGTTCACTCTGAGATTTCTAACTGGAGCATACTGCCAACTGCGACATGAACATCCAAATATGTGAAGCAAGGAACAAAGGAAGGTCAGCCAGCCCTTTGAGACTGCTCCACCATTCAATAAGATCATGACTGGTCTGTTTTTGATCCCAAATCTACATCCCTGCATATTCATCATAATCTTTCATCCTCATGGTCTTTGAGAGTCTATCTACCTCTACCTTAAAAGTGTTTAAAGATTCTGTATCCACTGCCCTTTTGAGGAATGGAATACCAAAAAAGTCTCAACTCTCAGAGAGAAAAAAATGCTTCCTCACCTCAGTCTTAAATGGGTAACCCCTCATTTGTAAACTCTGGCCCTGAGCTCTAAATTCTCTCTCAAGAGGAAACATTATTTCCACACCCACCTTGATTAGATTAGCTTACTTACAGTGCGGAAACAGGCCCTTCGGCCCAACAAGTCCACACCGACCCGCCGAAGCGCAACCCACCCATACCCCTACATTTATCCCTTACCTAACACTATGGGCAATTTAGCATGGCCAATTAACCTGACCCGCACATCTTTGGACTGTGGGAGGAAATCGGAGCAAACCCACGCAGACACGGGGAGAACGTGCAAACTCCACACAGTCGCCTGAGTCGGGAATTGAACCCGGGTCTCAGGCGCTGTGAGACAGCAGTGCTAACCACTGTGCCACTGTGCCGCCCTCTTGCCACCGTGCCGCCCTGATAAAGTCCCCTGAGGATGTTGTATGTTTTAACTAACACCTGACTCTTCTAAACTCCAGAGGGTACAGGCAGAGTTTGTCCAGCCTTTCCTCAGAAGTCAATCCACTAATTTCAAGTATGAATCTCCTAAACCATCGCTAAGCTGCTTCAAATGTATGAACATCTTTCGATAAATACAAGGATCAATACTGTACACAATATTCTAAATGCGGGAAACAATGACCTGTATAACTGAACCATGACTTCCTTACTCCTGTGTTCAATTCCCCCCACAATAAGCCATAACATTCTATGAGCTTTCCTGACTGCTTGTTGTACCTGCATTCTAATCCTTAGTGATTTATGCATGAGGACACTCAGGTCCCTCTGCATCTCAGAGCTCTGCAAATTCTAACAGTTGTGATAACTTGCTTCTTTAGTGTTTCTGTCAAAATCTACCTTCAATACAGTCAAAACCTTGATCACTCCGAAATTAACAACTTTTCAATGTGTGGAATTCCCTCCCTGGCTGTCTTGGTGATGCTTCAAATAGGGACTAATTTTGAAAGCTAGATCTGTTCTCTATGCAGTGCCTGAGTGTCACCGACCCCTAGGTTGTTGATAAAGGGATTCAGTGATTCCATTAGACCACAAGAGATAGGAGCAGACATTAGCCATTCAGCCCATCAAGTCTGTTCTGCCATTCTCACAATCTTTGAAATTCAATCATTGTTGATAAGTGTCTCAATCCAATTCTCCTGCTTTCTCTCCATAACCTTTGATCCCCTTGACAATTAAAAACCTATCGATCTCTGTCTTAAATATACTCAATGCGGGAGGATTTAAACTAGAGAGGTAGGGGGGGTACCCAGGGAGATAGTGAGGAAAGAGATCAATCTGAGACTGGTACAGTTGAGAACAGAAGTGAGTAAAACAGTCAGGGCAGGCAGGGACAAGGTAGGACTAATAAATTACACTGCATATATTTCAATGCAAAAGGCCTAACAGGGAAGGCAGATGAACTCAGGGCATGGTTAAGAACATGGGACTGAGATATCATAGCAATTATAGAAACATGACTCAGGAATGAGCGGGACTGGCAGCTTAATGTTCCAGGATACAAATGCTACAGGAAGGATAGAAAGGGAGGCAAGAGAGGAGGGGGAGTGGCATTTTTGATAAGGGATAGCATTACAGCTATGCTGAGGAAGGACATTCCTTGGAATACATCCAGGGAAGTTATTTGGGTGGAACTGAGAAATAAGAAAGGGATGATCACCTTATTGGGATTGTATTATAGACCCCCTAATAGACAGAGGGAAATTGAGAAACAAACTTGTTAGGAGATAGCAATTATCTGTAAGAATAATAGGGTAGCTATGGTAGGGGATTTAACTTTCCAAACATCAATGGGGACTGGCATAGTGTTAAGGGTTTAGATGGAGAGAAATTTGTTAATTATGTACAAGACAATTCTCTGAATCAGTATGTGGATGTACCTACTAGAGAAGGTGCAAAACTTGACCTACTATTGAGAAATAAGGCAGGGCAGGTGGCTGAGGTGTCAGTGGGGGAGCACTTTGGGGCCAGTGACATAATTCTATTAGATTGAAAATAATGATGGAAAAGGATAGACCAGATCTAAAAGTTGAAGGTATAAATTGGAGAAAGGCCAATTTTGATCGTGTTAGGCAAAAACTTTCGAAAGCTGATTGGGGGCAGATGTTCACAGGCAAAGGGACAGCTGGAAAATGGGAAGCCTTCAGAAATGAGATAACAAAAGTCCAGAGAAAGTATATTCCTGTTAGGGTGAAATGCAAGGCTGGTAGGTATAGGGAATGCTGGATGATTAAAGAGGGTTTGGTTAAGAAAAAGAAGGAAGCATTTGTCAGGTGAATCCTTAGAAGAGTATAAAGGCAGTAGGAGCATACTTAAGAGGGAAATCAGGAGGGCAAAAAGAGGACATGAGATAGCTTTGGCAAGTAGGATTAAGGAGAATCCAAAGAGTTTTTACAAAAACATTAAGGTCAAAAGGGTAACTAGGGAGAGAATAGGGCTCCTCAAATATCAGCAAGGCAGCCTTTGTGTGGAGCTGCAGAAAATGGGGGAGATACCAAATGAGTATTTACTGTGGAAAAGGATACGGAAGACATAGATTGTAGGGAATAAATCGTGACATCTTGCAAAATTTCCATATTACAGAGGAGGAAGTGCTGGATCTCTTGAAACAGGTAAAGGTGGATAAATCCCCAAGATGTGATCTGGTGTACCCTAGAACTCTGTGGGAAGCTAGAGAAGTGATTGCTGGGCCTCTTGCTGAGATATTTATATCATTGATAGTCACAGGTGAGGTACCGGAAGACTGGAGGTTGGCTAACGTGGTGCCACTGTTTAAGAAGGGTGGTAAGGACAAGCCAGGGAACTATAGACCAGTGAGCCTGACATCAGTGGTGGGCAAGTTGTTGGAGGGAATCCTGAGGAACAGGATGTACATGTATTTGGAAAGGCAAAGACTGATTAGAGATAGCCAACATGGCTTTGTGCGTGGGAAATCATGTCTCACAAACTTGATTGAGTTTTTTGAGGAAATAACAAAGAGGATTGATGAGGGCAGAGTGGTAGACATGATCTAAATGGACTTCAGCAAGGCGTTCGACAAGGTTCTCCATGGGACCTCTGAACCTGCTCCAGGGCCAGTCCATTCTTCCTGAGATATGGGGCCCAAAGCTATGCACAATTCTCCAAATGTGGTCTGACCAGAGCCTTATAGAGCCTCAGAATTACATCCTTGTTTTTATATTTGTGTCCTCTCATAATAAATGCCATATTACATTTGCTGACTCAACTTGCAAGTCTACCTTGAGAGAATCCTGGACAAGAACTCCCAAGTCTCTTTGCACTTCAGACTTCTGAATTTTATCCCCATTTAGAAAATAGTCCATGCCTCTATTCATCCGAACAAAATGTATGAGCTCACACAAACGCCTTTTTGAACTCCATCTGCCAATTCTTTGCCCACTCCCCTAACCTGTCCAAATCCTTCTGCAGCCTCCCTACCTCCTCAATGCCACCCGTCTCTCTAACTATCTTTGTATCATCTGTAAACTTAGCCAGAATGCCCTCTGTTCCTTCGTCTAGATCATTAATGTATAAGGTGAAAAGTTGTGATCCCAACACGGAGCCTTGTGGAACACCACTTGTCACCAGCTGCCATCCTGAGAAGGACCCTTTTATCTCCCACTCTCTACTCTCGACCAGACAGCTATGCTTCAATCTTTGCTAGCACCTTGCCTCTACCACCATGGGCCCTTATCTTACTCAGTAGCCTCCTTTGTGGCACCTTGTCAAACGCCTTTTTGAAATCCAGGTATGTAACATCCATTGATTCTCCTTGCTCGAATTTGCTCGTTACTTCCTCAAAGAATTCTAGCAGATTTGTCAGGCATGACTTTCCCATGCTGACTCTTCCCTATTTTACCATGCACTTCTAAGTATTCAGAAATGTTATCCTTCACAATGGATTCCATGATTTCACCCATGATCAAGATTAAGGTAATTGGTCTGTAATTTTCTGTCTTCTGCCTTACTCCCTTTTTAAACAGGGGTGCTACTTTAACAATTTTCTAGTCCACTGGGACCCTCTTTGATTCTAGCAATTCCTGAAAGGTTACCACTCACCCTCCACTATCTCTTTCGCTATCTCCCTTAGAACTCTGTGGTGTAGTCCATCTGGTCTCGGGGATTTATCCACCTTCAGTTCGTTCAGCTTTTCTAGCACCTTCTCCTTGGTGATGGCCACCATAGTTAGCTCTGCTCCCTCACTCTCTTGAATTTTTAGGATATTACACCTGTCTTCCACTGTGAAGACTGACGCAAAGTAATTATTCAGTTCCTCAGCTATTTCCTTGTTACCCACTAATATCTCTCCTACATCATTTTGCAGTGGCCCATTGTCCATTTTTGCCTCTCTTTTGCCCTTTTAATATCCAAAGAAACTCTTACAATCGTCCTTTATATTACTGGCTAGCTTACCCTCATATTTAACCTTCTCCTTCCTTATTCCTTTTTTTTGTTGCCTTCTCGTCTTTATAAGCTTCCCAATCTTATGGTTTCCCATTGTTTTTCACCACATTGTATGTTTTCTCTTTTATACTATCTCTGACTTCCTAGTCAGTCATGGTTGCCTCATCCTCCCTGTACCATGCTTCTTTTTCCCTCAGGACAATTTTCCTTAGGATTCCATTGAATGTCAAAGGGCAATGGTTCAATTTTCTCTTATTGGAAAAGATCATTGCCTGGCACTTGTGTCATGGGCCTGTAACCTGGCACTTTTCACCTAAAGCCTGGATATTGTTCAGGTCTTGCTGCATTTAGTCCTGGACTGCTTCAGTGTCTGAGGAGTCATGAATAGTGCTGATCATGCGATCATCTGCAACCATTCCTTCTTCTGCCTTATGTTGGAGGGGAGGGGGGGGGGGGGGGGTTCATTGGCCAAGTGGCAAAGGATGGCCTTCATGTGACTCCAAGCTAACAGTAACGTGATTGAATCTGGAGTGACCTCTGAAAACCAATTTATCAAATTTATGAAAATTCTCAAAAAAGAAATGAAATTGGACACGCCACTTGACATTGACTAAGGCACCAGAAAGGATAACAGCAAACATAGTTCTGTCGACTCTGACGTTTCACCTTATGATCAGCTGGGGACTAGTGGCAGGATTGGAAGAGTTGTCTCACAGCTTAATCAAAAACAAGCTGACACAGTCATTCTCACAGTCAAAGTTTATCGACCAGGTCCCAGGGAATGCTATCATCATCTACTTCCCCACATGAAGGACAGACCCAGTGGCAGTTACAGTACAGTTGGATGCAATCAGGAGGGACTTGCCCTGGGAGAGAAACAAGTCTCTGGAGAAGGCGACAGCTCCACAAATATCCTCATTCTCAATGATGGAAGAGCTGAGCACATCTGTGCAAAAAATAGGGATGAAGAATTTGCAATAATCTCCAGTCAGAATTGCTAAGTGATTGACCCACTTTAGCTTCCTCCAGAGGTTTGCAGCACTTGGCCAATTTGATTCATTCCATGTGATATCAAGAAACAGTTGGATGCACTGAAGGCTTTGGACCCTGAGAACCTTCTGGCAATAGTACTGGAGGCATGTGCTGCAGAGCTTGCTTGACTCCTAGCCAAGTGTTCCAGCACAGGCAAAAGTGGGTACTGCAGATGTTGGAGATTAGAGTCAAGAATGTGGTGCTGGAAAAGCACAGTAGATCAGGCAGCATCCGAGTAGCAGGAAAATCAATGTTTTGGGCAAAAGCCCTTCATCCGGCTGTAACATTGGCATCTTCCTGATTGTGAAAATTGCCCAAGTCTCTCCTCAAAAAGCTGGACAAATTCATCCAAGCCCATCAGTCTGCTCTCAATCATCAGTAAAGTTTTGGAAGGTGACATCAACAGTGGTATCGAGCAGCATCTGCTCATTGACGCTCAGATTGGGTTCCCCAGGGCCACTCAGCTCCTGACCGCATTACAGCCTTGGTTCAAACATGGACAAAAGAGCTGAATTCCAGAGATTAGGTGAGATTGACAGCCCTTGACATCAAACTTGCATTCAACTGTCTGTGGTTTCAAGAAGCCCTGGCAAAACAGGAATAAATGGGAATCGAACTCTCTGCTGGTTGGAATCATGCCTGGTATACAGGAGGATAGTTATAGTTGTGAGAGATCAGTCAGATAATGTAATGATTATCATTTAATGATGTATACCATATATTCTGCTGGACTATTTCAGCAAGGATTGTGGAGTGCTGATTTAATATGGGTCACTCTCTACTTATTACAAGAAAATTGCAATGTTTTGCCAGTGAACCGTAATCTATTTTCAGACACTGTTCCAGCTTATCAAATAAACTGCACACAGCACTCATTGTGATGGAGTCTGTTGTGCTCATTGAAATTGTTAAACTCAACGTTGCATCCTGCAGGCTGTAGTATCCCCAAGCAGACTGTGAGGTGCTGTGTCTCCAGCATGAACTGAGTGTCACTGAAGCACTGCAACAAACCTGAGAGAGAGAGATGTTGGCCAAAAAACATGGTGGTGTGTTGAAGTGGCAGGCAAATGGAAGCTCAGGATCTTTTTTATGGACAGAAGGTAGGAATTCTGCAAAGTGGTCTCCCAGTCTGTGTTTCATCTCCCCAATGTAGAGGAAGCCACATTGTGAACAGTGAATGCAGAAGTCTAGATTGAGTGAGGTATAGGTAAATTGCTCCTTCACCTGGATGGTACATCTGGGGCCTTTGGATAGTGAGGATGGAGGAAGTAAACAGATAGTTATTGCATCTTCTGTGGTTGCATCAGAAGGTGCTGTGGAGCTGTGGGGAGGTATTAGGAATGGACCGGGAGGGAATGTTTCCTGCAGAAGGCTGACAAGGGAGGGGAGGGCAATGTGTCTGGTGGTGGCATCCTGTTGGAGACGGTGGAAATGGCAGCTTATGATCCTTTGGTAGCAGCAGCTGGTGGGATGTAAAGTGAAGACCCCATCAGGAGGGGCGAGGGCAGAAGTGTGAGAAATAGGTTTAAAGGCCCTGTTAACCATGGTGGCGGGGAATCCACAATGAAGTAAAAAGCTGGACATTCTGAGTTCCCTCTATGGAAGGTTGCATTAATAGAAATTTGTAATGGGCTCCTTTTCAACAGCAACAGTCAGATGAATGTAAGTCAATACATAATTTTGGAAGTATCTACTGAAATTGCAGGATTGATTCAAAGTTAAGTCAAAGTCATGAGGAGATGAATCAATAAACAAAGAAAACCTAGAGAGATGCCTTAATTTCTTTCACTTTTTATAACTGTATATTCCAAACTTTTCTGATAATACTAAATAATGACTTCTCACATGTACGTCAGGAAGACCATCAACATATGTTTGTATCTCTTAACTTGTCAGCAGATGCCTGCACCTGCAGTACTACAACCCAAGGAAGACGACAGGCCTGGAAATCAATGCTTTTCAGAAAAAGGTGAGTAGATGGTAAACCAATTGCATTTGGATGCAAACATCTATTGTAAGCAGGATCTAATTATTCCAAATTGAGAATATGAAGCACTTGCTTTAGAATTTGTTATCACACAATTTCATATTTACCTGCTCAATCAGTAATTCATTGTAGAAATCAATGACAAGCCATTGAAAATGAGCAAACCATCAACAAATGAATCACTTAGACTGGAATGGTTTCTAATATAAATGCAAGGTAATGACTTCAATGCCTGCTACAAACCTGGTAGCAAATTGGCCACCTTGGATATTCTGAGCTCGAAGAGTGTGGTGCTGGAAAAGCATGGTTGGTCAGACAACATCCGAGGAGCAGGAGAATCGACCTTTTGGGCATCAACCCTTCATCAGGAAGCCCAGTTGATTATAATCTTACAATGAAGCCTCTACCAAGGATGCCTACCTTGAAGAAGTTATCCTCCTCCTCTCCTGCTCCTCAAATGCTGCCTGACCGGATGTGCTTTTCCAGCACCACACTCTTCGACTCTGGTCTCCAGCATCTGTGGTCCTCACTTTCCCCAATGCTGAACAGGTTGCTAAACAAATATGGACTATCTATAACTCAGAACATGGACGCTGCGGTGGGTTGAGCTCAAAATGGATCTCTGTATTTTGGTCAGCATAAATGTGACAAACGTCAGTGGAAAACAGCTAATGACCCACAACTTTGGAAAGTCATCATTGAAGGGTGGTTAACACAATAAAAGAAGTGTAATAATGTTTTTATTTTCACTGTTGGGTAATATTGGCCTTGCAGAGATGAGCTTGGCATCTTAAAAAGTGTTATCTCAAAGGAAAACAAGTACTTGTGCCCAAATCCCTTTGCCAGAATATCTTATACAACTGCACAAAGATGACATGGAACAGGCGAAACAACTAGTGTGTATTACAAAAACAAAATGAAGAACCACGGATGCTGTAAATCTGAAACAAAAATGAAATTGCTGGAGAAACTCAGTAGGTCTGGCAGGATCTAATGAGAGAAAGCAGAGCTAAAATTGTAGGTAGAGTGACCCTTCATTAGAACAGTTTTGAAGATAGGTTGTTCTGAAGAAGAGTCACTACGCCCGATACATTGAGTTTGCTTTCTGTCCATGTATGCTGCCCGAACTGCTGAGTTTCTTCAGCGATTTTTGTTCTTGTAGCATGTGTTACAGTCTATTGACCAGGGATTAAATGATGCTATTGGAATATTGGAGAGGATGTGAGATGGATTGCTAGACCCTCCAGCTCCAGCAGCACAGTGAACAGCTACACTCTCATGAGAATCTTTCAGTCCATTTGGTCAAAATTCGCCACTGATTTATTTGCTGTCAATGAAAGTAATATCAAAGTCATTGTTTATTTTACTAAATTTCTAACTGAGAGACAGGTAAAGAAAACTTCAAACATGACCAATACAATGAGTACTATATTTAGTCAGTTTAGAGCATTTGTACACCTATTCTGATAATGTCCACAGTGTGTGTGCAGGCCTTACACAGATCCATTGTTTCAAATGAGGCATTGACCATATGATGTCCTCACCATGTTGCAGATCAAATGTTCACTACTAAATCACTCATCATGAAGTATAGGGCAATAAAGTAATATTTTCATGTCATCATGTTAGATCTCAGTACTACACCTCTGGAAGTAGAGGCACCATTACCAGCTGAGATCAAGTTCAGAAGACAAGTGAGAATCATCTTGCCAAGGCACCACTGTCCAAATTCTCCCAGATGCAGGACTTACTCCTCAGCAAATGAGGGATGAAGACAATGGTGCATGGCCCATTTGCAGTTTTAGAACTATTTCAACTACATGCAGGACAAATGCCAAACAACATGAAAAATACAGAAAAGTATAGTTATGGAGCAACAGTGTTACTAAGGATGGTTATGGAAGAGCCATTTACTGTGCAGCATATTAGCTTCATGACAGTTCCAGTTCCAGAGTGATGTTGCTGATTTGAGGAGAGCATCAGTAATTCCTCCTACTGTATGAGTTTGGCAATCCAACATCACTCAAAATGCCTGGACTAACCCTTCTAATTTGACATGTTTAACGTTTGCCTATCTCCCTGACTGAAGGCATTATGAAGGCATTATGAAGGCATTATGAAGGCATTATAACATAAAACAGTACAGCACAGGAATGGGGCCATTCAGCCAAAATGTTGTGCCAAATATGATAGTAAATTAAACTAATCCCTTCTGCCTGCCCATGGTCTAGATCCCTCTCGTGTCTGTGTCCACTACTACCTCTGGTAGCATGTTCTACACAGCTACCATTCTGTGTGAAAAACTTTACTCCTCTTACCTTCAACGCGTGCCCCCTAGTATTAGACATTTGAACTCAGGGTTGACAGTCAGAATTTGTTTCCCCAATGTATGCCTCTCAGAAGTTTATAAAATCCTATCAGGTTTCCCCTCAGCTTCCGCCGCTCCAGAGAAAACAACCTGAGTTTTTCTAGCCTCTCCTTACAGCTCATACCTCCAGTCCAGGCAGCACCCTGGTAAATCTCTTCTGCACCCTCTCCAAAGCCTCCACATTCTTCCTATTAAGGGGCAACTGGAATTGAAGGCAATACTCTCGAAGTGTGGCCTAACCAAAATTTTATAAAGCTGCAACACAATGTTCTGACTTTTGTACTTAATGCCCCAGGCAATAAAGGCAAGCATGCCATATGCCAACTTTACCACCCTGTCTACTTGTGTGGCCACTTTCAGGAAGCTACGGACTAGGACCCCAAGATCCTTGTGTACCCTAGTGCTATCAAAGGTCCTGCCATTAGTTGTATACTTTCCTTTAACATTTGGTCTCCCAAAGTGCAGTGTTATTCATCCAAGATGGTGGATGGGAGAAAATTGTAGTTGTAAGAACAGCTCCTTTTTTTGAGGTTTTTTTTCCCTATTTTGAAGTAGATTTCCTTAATTTCTTGGAACTGTTATTACCGTTTCATAAGCTTATACTTTGTTTTGGAACTTCGGAAAAACAAAATCAAAACAACAGTATTTTTGAATAGGAGAAAGGAAAGAGAGCAGCAGACAACGTGGGAGGTTGTTTTCAAGAACTGGTTGTGTTCATAGAGTTCATTAAAAAAAAGCAGTGAGCAGCTGACAGGCTGTGAAGTTACAAGCACCTCTAGACATTGGAGTTCACCCAAGAAAAATAAACAAACAGTGAAATTCAAAGCTGACCTTGAAACTACGTCCAGGATTGGAGGATTCAAGTGATAGGAAGAGGCTGAATAGACTGGCGCTATTTCCCCTGGAGCATCAGAGGATGAGGGGTGAACTTACAGAAGTTTATAAAATCAGAAGAGGCTTGGATAGAGTGTATAGCCTTTTTCCCCAGGGAAGGGGAGTCCAAAACTAGAGGGAAGAGATTTAAGGTGAGAGGGGAAAGATAGAAGATATCTAAGGGGCAACATTTTCATTCAGAGGGTGGTACGTGTATGGAATGGGTACATGAACAGGAAGAATTTCAAGAGATATGGGTCAAATGCTGGT
Source organism: Hemiscyllium ocellatum (assembly GCF_020745735.1). Lineage (NCBI taxonomy): Eukaryota > Metazoa > Chordata > Chondrichthyes > Orectolobiformes > Hemiscylliidae > Hemiscyllium > Hemiscyllium ocellatum. Next base: position 86,789,476 of record NC_083413.1, on the reverse strand, counting down.
AAATGGGACTAGATATATATATATATATATATATCTAGTCCCATTTACCAGGATATATATATATATATCTAGTCCCATTTACCAGGATATATATATATATAGGATATCTGGTTGACATGTAAAAGATGGACAAAAGGGTCTGTTTCTGTGCTGTACATTTCTATGATTCCATGATCTCATGTTTGCCTGGATTAAGCTCTATCTGCCATTTCTCCACTGAGTCACAGAGATGTACAGGAAAGATACATTGCCTTTGATCCAATTCGTACATGCCCATCAGATATCCGATATAAATTTAATCTCATTTGCCAGCATTTAGCTCATATTCCCCCAAACCCTTCATATACCTATCAGGATACCTTTTAAAATGTTGTAAGCATACCAGCCTTCACTACTTACTCTGGCAGCTCATTCCATACGTGCACCACCCTCTGCACAAAAAGGATACCCCTTACATCCCTTTTATGTCTTTCCCCCTCACCTTATCCCCATGCCCTCTAGTTTTGGACACTCCCACCCCTGGGAAAAGACCTAGTCTATTTACCCTATCCATGCCCCTCATGATTTTATAAACCTCTGTATGGTGACCCCTCAGCCTCTGATGCTCCAGGGAAAATAGCCCTCACCTGTTCAGCCTCTCCCTGTAGTTCAAACCCTCCAACCCTGGCAACATCCTCATAAATCTTTTCTGAGCCCTTTCAAGTTTCACAATGCCCTTCCTATAGAAGGGAGACCAGAATTGCATGCAGTATTCCAGTAGTGGCCTAAGCAACGTCCTGTACAGCCACAACATGACCTCCCAACTTCTACACTCAATGCAATGACCAATAAAGGAAAGCATACCAAATGCCTTCTTCACTATCTTATCTACCTGCCACTCCGCTTTCAAGGAACAATGAACCTGCACTTCAAGGTCTCTTTGTTCAGCAATATTCTCTCGGGCCTTACCATTAACTATACAAGTCTTGCCCTGATTTGCCTTTCCAAAATGCAGCATCTCACATTTATCTAAAGTAAATCTATCGGCCACTCCTTGGCCCATCTGCTTAAGTTCCTGTTGTACTGAGGTAACCTTCTTTGCTGTCAACTACACCTCCAATTTTTGTGTCATTTGCAAATACACTAACTGTACCTCCTATGTTCATATTCAAATCATTTATAAAAATGTTAAAAAGTAGTGGACACAGCACTGATCCTTGTGGCACTCCACTGGTTACAGGCTTCCAGTCTGAAAAGCAACCCTCCACCACCACCACCCTCTGTCGCCTACCTTTGAACCAGTTCTGTATTCAAATGGCTGGTTCTCCCTGTATTCCATGAGATCTAACCTTGCTAACCAGTCTACCACATCTGCAACTGATCTATAATCTGCTGTATCCTTTGATAACCCTCTACGCTATCTGCAACTCCACCGATCTTTGTATCATCTGCAAACCTACTAACACACACTTTTTCCTCCAAGTCATATATATTTTTCACAAACAGCAGAGATCCCAGTATGAATCCCTACAGAACACCACTAATCATGCACCTCCAACCAAAAAAAACTCCTTTCCACGACAACCTTCCACGATGTCTTCAATGATCAAGCCAATTCTGAATCCAAACTGCCAAGTCACCATGGATCCCACGCATCTTAATCTTCTTGAATGAGCCTACGTAAACAACATCAACTGCTCTGCCCTTATTGATTACCTTTGTCACCACCTCAAAACAAAATCAAATTAATAAGACATGACCTGGCCTGTACAAAGTCACGCTGACTGTCCCTAATTAGAACATGCTTTTCCAAATGCACGTAAATCCTATCCCTAAGAATCTGCTTCCCAACCATCAATGCGAAATTCATTGGTCTACAGCGTCTTGGATTAGGGACCTCTCCAATAGCTACATAGAGTATAAAAATCTTGGTCAATGTCCAGACAATCTTTTAATAATCGGGGCTAGATCCAACTGGGCCTTGGGGACTTATCCATCTTAATGGCCTTCAAGAGACCCAACACCACTTCTTTCTTGACCTCAAAATGCCCTAGCATATTAGCATTCCCCACAATAATCTTATTATCCTCTGTGTCCTTCTCCTGGGTGAATACAAAGTACTCATTTAGGATCTCGCCCATATGCTCTGCCTCCAAGCACAAATTCCCTCTTTCATTCTCAAGTGGTCCTATCCTCTGGGAGAAATCCTCCATCCAAGATCCCAAAGGATCCTTTCACATCTGATAGAGATTTTCCTGCCACCTCACACACTTCATCCACTGTTTCTGTTGCTCTTGATACGGTCTCCTCTACACTGGGGAGAAAGGATGCCAACTTGCGGAACATTTCAGAGAACATCTAAACAAACCCAACTGTCCTGTGGCCAAACACTTCAACTCCCCCTCCCATTCCACCAAGGACATGTAAATCCTGGTCCTCCTCCGCAGCCAAATTCTAGCCACCCGACGCCTTCAGGAAGAACACCTCATCTTCTGCCTTGGGACCCTCCAAACACATGGGATCAATGTTGGTTTTACCAGTTTCCTGATCTCCCCTCCCCCCACCTTATCCCAGATCCAACCCTTCCGTTTGGCACTTGCTTCTTGAACTGTCCTTCTCACCTATCTGCTCCACTCTCCTCTCTGAACTATCACTATCATCCCTCACCTTCATCCACCTATTGCATTCCCAGCTACCTTTCCCCCCACCAACACCCCCTCCCCTCACCCCCATATCCCTGCTGAAGAGATTATACCTGAAACGTCGATTCTCCTGCTTCTTGGATGCTGCCTGACCAGCTGTGCTTTTCCAGCACCACACTCTTCGATTCTAGTCCTATCCTCTCCCTAGTTATCCTCTTCATTTGAATGTATGTATAATATATAGGAACGAGGTAAACCATTCAGCCCTTTGAATCTACTCTGATCATATCTGAATATCCAATTCAATACCCTATTTTTTCCGTCATACCTTGTGATCCCTTTAGTCCTAACTCCTTCTTGAAAACATTCAATGTTTTGGCCTCACCAGCCTTCTGTAGTACTGAATTCCACAGTCTTTCCACTCTCTAGGTGAAGCAATGATCCATTGTCAAAACTAATTGATGGACAAACTGTAGAATAATACTTAAACAGAGAAGCTGGATGTCTGACCGTCTTATAGATAAACTACTTCTCCTGCTTCTTCAATTAGTTTGTTGAAACATCAAAAATTGTAATGTAAGTGATGATCACAAATGGCATTACTGCAGGGTTTGAAAGCTGTCAGTAAAATGTAGTGATGGCTTCGCTATAATATTAAACTAATCATATAATCATAGAAGCCCCACAGTGTGGGAAGAGGCTAATTCCTGTTGAAGGTCTTTTAACCAAAACATTGATTTTCGTGCTCCTTGGATGCTGCCTGACCTGCTGTGCTTTTCCAGCACCACTCAAATCTTGACCCATTGAGTCTCCACCAGCCTGCTAAAGAGCATCCCACTCAGAGACCCAGCCTCCTACCATATCCTTGTAACCCTCATTTCCTATGGTTAATCCACCTAACCTGCACATCTCTGGACACTCTGGGACCATTCAGCACGACCAAACCATCTAATCTGTGCCTCACTGGACTGTGGGGAAGGAAATACATGCAGACAAAAGGAGAATGTGGAAACTCCACACAGACAGTTGCTGAGAGTAGAGTTGTACCCACATCCTTGGCACTGTAGGCACTGAGTCACCTTGCCATCTGGACCCAACATGGAATTAGGCAAGAGACAGACTGTAAGGACCTTGATGTAGACCATACCTGGACTGAGATTTCCTTGAAAATGGCCACATTTTTGCATCCATGCATGACATGGATGCATGATTAACATTGTCCCATTTCTGAGGGGCATCAATCACAATATTCTTAATGTGGGCAACATTGGGTTTGTGACCTATTCAGTTGTGGATGTGAAGCTGTATCCCAGATATTTCCACAAACCCAAGGGCCTGCCACTGGATCCCATGGTCTCTGGCAGAGTCACTTGCAGAAGCTGGACAAAGGCATCCTAGGCCTCACCTTACTCCTCTCTGGTGGAGTTTTTATGTACAAGAGTGGAACTATTACATTATCTGATGGTACCTACCATTGAGCAAGATGGGGTATCACAGTATGTCATTTCTAAACTGCTGTCAGACAGCTCAGTGACTCAGTGGTTCACACTGCTGCCTCACACCAGCAGGCACCCGAGTTCAATTCCACCCTCAGGCAACTGTCTGTGTGGATTTTGTATGTTCTCCGCATGACTGTGTGGGTTTCCTTCAGTTGCTCTGGTTTCCTCCAACAGTCCAAAGGTATGCAGGGTGGGTGGATTGAACATATAACATAGAATAGTTCTGCATAGTACAGCACCTTCAGCCCTTGATTTTGTGCCGACCTTTTATCCTACTCTAAGATCAAACTAACATACATATCCTACATTTTACTATCATCCATGTGTCTATTGAAGAGACGCTTAAATGTCTCGAATGTATCTGATTCTACTATCAATGCTGGCAGTGTATTCCACACACCCACCACTCTCTGTGTAAGGAACCAACCTCTGACATTTCCCCTGAACTTTCCTCCAATCACTTTAAAATTATGTCCCCTCGTGAAAGACATTTCCGCCATGGGAAAAGGTCTCCAACTATTCACTCTACCTCTGCCTCTCAATATCGCGTATACCTCCACCAAGTCACCTCTCATCCTTCTTCACACCAATGAGAAAAACCCTAGCTCTCTCAACCTTTCTTCATAAGACATGCTCTCCAGTCCAGGTAGCATCCTGGTAAATCTCCTCTGCACTCTCTCTAAAGCTTCCACAATCTTCCTATGAGGTGATCAGTACACTTTATATTATTCCAAGTGTGGTCTAACCAGGGTACATAGAGCTGCACCATAACCTTCCAGCTCTTAAACTCAATTCCTCCAGTTAATGAAAATCAACAAACCACACACCTTTATAACAACCCCACCAACTTGGGGGGCAACTTTGAAGGAACTTTAGACATGGACCCCAAGGTCCATCTTTGTTCCATACTGCCAAGAATCTTGCCTCTAGCCCTGTATTCTGCATTCAAATTCAGCCTTCCAAAATGAATCACTTCACAATTTTCCAGGTTGAACTCCATCTGCCACTTATCAGCCCAGCTCTGTATCCTGTCAATGTCCAATTGCAACCAACAACAGCCTCTACATTATCCACCACACCACCAATCTTTGTGCCATTGGCAAACATACAAACCCACCTTTCCACTTCTTCATCCAGGTAATTTATAAAAATCACAAAGAGCAGAGGTCCCAGAACAGATCCCTGCGGAACATCATTGGTCACTGAGCTCCAGGCTGGATACTTTACATCTACTAATACCCTCTGTCTTCTATGGGCCAGCCATTTCTGCATCCAGACAATTAAATTTCCATGACTCCTTCTTAACATTAACATGTTCAAGCACTTCAATCTGTTTCACGCTGTCATCACAAACAAAGTCCCTCTCAGTAGTGAATACTGAAGCAAAGTATTCATTAAGGAACTCTCCCTACCTCCTCCAACTCCAGACACAAGTTCCCTCCGCTATCACTGATCAGCTATACCCTTACTCTGGCCATCCACTTGTTCCTCACATAAGTGTAGAATGCCTTTGGGTTTTCCTTAATCCTATCCGCTAAAGCTTTTTCATGCCCCCTTCTAGCTCTCCTCAGTCCATTCTCCAGTTCCTTTCTGGCTACCCTGTAACCCTGTAGAGCCCTGTCTGATCCTTGCTTCTTCAACCTTAAGTAAGCTTCCTTCTTCCTCTTGACTAGATGTTCCACATTCTCTGTCACCCAAGGTTCCTTCACCCTACCATCCTTTCCTTGCTTCAGTGGGACAAACCTTTCCAGCATTATCAGCAAGTGCTCCCTTAACAACCTCTACATTTATGTTGTACATTTTCCTGAGAATGTCTGTTCCCACTTTAGGCTGCCCAGTTCGTGCTTAATAGGATTGTAATTTCCTCTTCCCTAATTAAATACTTTCCCATATTATCTAATCCTATCCCTCTCCATGACTATATTAAAGGTCAAGGGGTTGTGATCATTACCAATATGGAATCAGGAGTCCTTCCTGGACACACCTGACAAAAACTTTTCCAGCCTAACTATTTGAACTAAGGAGGTTCAAATCAATATGAGGGAAATTAAAGTCACCCATGTCAACAACCCTGTTACTTCTGCACCTTTCCAAAATCTTTCTGTCAATTTGCTCCCTTGTGTTTCTGTTGCTATTCGGAGGTGTAGAAAACTCCCAATAAAGTGATTGCTCCTTTTCTGTTTCTGACTTCCACCCATATGGACTCTGTAGACAAACTCTCCTCGATGACCTCCCTTTCTGCAGCTGTGATACTATCCCTGATTTGCAATGCCACTCCCCCATGGCTTTTAATTCCACCCCCACCACCCCACCCCCTAATTCCTTTTGAAACACCTAACCCTCGAACATCCAACAATTATTCTTGCTCCTGGGATAGCCAAGTCTCAGTAATGGCCACAGCATCCTAGCTCTAAGGACTGATCCATGCTCTAATTTCATCACCCTTATTCCTGATACTTCTTGTGCCATGCTAAATTGTCAATAGTGTCCAAGGATGTGCAGAATATGGGAAATGTGGAGTTACAGGGGCAAGGCATGGGAGTAGGTCTTGATGGGATGCTCTTCAAAGGGTTGTTTTGGACTAGATGGGCCAAATGGCCTCTTTCCATAGGAATTCCAATAGGAATTGTACATGAGGCTTTTTACTGACTTGCCCCCACAATTTCTGACTGCCATATGAACGTTGTTATTGTTTGGTCAGAGCTAACTGATGAACCTGAGACTAATCCTGTCCTTATTTGCTATCCATTCCAAGAACTCTTGTGGCACAGTGGTAGCGCCCAGCCTTCGAGCCAGTTTCCTGGGCTTGCTCCAGCAGTGTGTCGGAACACCTCTAAACAGGGCTGATTAGGGGGTAAAAAAGACAATATCCACTGCAGAGGTGTCCTTTACCAGAGACAGCTGGGTGGTGGTAAGTAGCAGGACTTAAAGTTCCTTTCTCCCAGGGCAATGGAAACTAGCAAAGGTACAAAGTCTATATAGAGTCTGTTGTAAATGACAACTGGCCTGAAAAGTTAACTATGAAACGGTCATACAGCTCTAACTACTCATATATAATTGATTGACTCTGGGAGGAGCTGGTCAGTTCTATGTTTGTTCCCAACTATGTAGACTGTCCGCAGTCTATAGCCATGTTGCCTTGACCAAGTAACTATTTCTTCAGAGATAGTGATATTTCTGAGGTATGTTGACCAACCTTTACATATTGAGTGTGTAATAAACCATACCTCTGTGGTTTAATTTTGTGCCTCTACGATGGAAAACTTATTAGTGGTTAATCCTTCACTATTTAATAGGAATATTTGTATGTACATTACAAGAAGATGGCAACCGGTCTAACCAAAGGTGAAATAACCACAACCAGGTGCGAACTGAGACCATCTCTTAAAGTAGAACCAAGACTTTGTGTATTCCATTCAATTAACTGCCTTAAGTTTAATAAACAATGCTTTCAGCTTAGATCAGAGCTTGATGGGTAGAAATTGAACATCCTGTGCCTGTTTTCTGGACGTAACATCAATTTTCCAAGAGCAATGTCTTGTTCCAAATCTATGCCTGTGTGCAATTTCATTGCCAACCCAAGTGGCCTCCTAAAATGAATATGAGGCCCCCTTCCACTTGTAAATGAAGGTCCTGGGTTCTGTCTTTGGTCTCTCCCAGACTTTGGCCTGGATTGAACAAAGCCTGACTTTCTCCCATCCAGACACATGGACTCTCTACAACTGAAATATCCAATCTTTACACCAGTGGTAGGGAAATTATTGGAGAAGATTACGAGGGACAGGTTTTACTTGCATTTGTAGAAGGATTGATTCATTAGGGATAGTAAGTGTGGCTTTAAATGAGGGAGGTCTTGCGTCACAAACTTGATTGAGTTTTTTGAGGAAGTAATGAAGATGATTGATGAGGCAAGGGCAGTGAATGTCATCTACATGAACTTTACTAAAACATTTGACAAGATTCCTTGTGTTAGGTTGGTCCAGAAGATTCAGTCACATGGCATCCATGGTAAGTTGGCAAGTTGGATACAGAGTTGGAAGACAAAGGGGAATTGTAGAAGGGTGATTTTTCTGATTGGAGGTCCGTGACTAATGGTGTTCCACAAGGATCACTGATGGGATTTCTATTGTCGTAATTTCTATAGATGATTTTGATGAAAAAATAGGTGATCTGATTAGGAAGGCTGCAGATGACACAAAAATTGGTGGAGTTGTGGGTAGTGAGCAGGATACAGCAGAATATGGATCTGTTGGAAAGGTGAGTGGAGAAATGGCAGTTTAATCTGGATAAGAGTTTATCCAGTTTTGGATCAGTTTTGGATTAGTTTTGGAGATCAAATGCAGGAGGAAAGTAAACAGTTAATGGCAGGATCATAAGAAGTACTGATTTAAAGGGGTCTTGGGGTGCAAGCCCATAGCTCCCTCTAAGTGGCAGTTCAAAGGGATAAAGTGGTAAAGATGCATATGGCAAGCTTGCCTTCATCAGTCAGGGCATTTAGTATACAAGTTTGCAAGTCATATTACATTTGGATAAAAACTTTAGTTTGGCCACATATGGAACATTATGGTGACCAATACTGCACAAGTTATCGGAAGGATGTGGATGGTTTGGAAAGGATACAGAAGAGGTTTATCAGGATGTTGCCTGGATTGAAGTACATTAGGAACAAGGAGATTAGATTAGATTACTTACAGTGTGGAAACAGGCCCTTCGGCCCAACAAGTCCTCACCGACCCGCCGAAGCGCAACCCACCCATACCCTTACATATACCCCTTACCTAACACTACGGGCAATTTAGCATGGCCAATTCACCTGACCTGCACATCTTTGGACCGTGGGAGGAAACCGGAGCACCCGGAGGAAACCCACGCAGACACGGGGAGAACATGCAAACTCCACACAGTCAGTCGCCTGAGGCAGGAATTGAACCCAGGTCCCTGGTGCTATGAGGCAGCAGTGCTAACCACTGTGCCACCGTGCCGCCCTACAAAAAAAAATAGAATGTTGGACAAACTTGGATTGTTTTCACTAGACAGGACCCAGGACCCTCATTTATTAGTGGAAGGGGGCCTCATGTTCTGTCCCTGTTGCACAGAAGGGAAGAGGGGAAAGGAGGAGAGTGTTAGTCAGTGGGGACTCAATAGTGAGAGGGTCAGATGGAACGTTTATTGGGAACGAATGACACTCACGATTGGTGTGTTGCCTCCCAGGTGCTAGGGCCCATGATGTCTCAGATCGGATCTTTGGGGTCCCGAAGGGAGAGGGTCACCAGCCCCAGGTTGTGGTCCATATAGGTACCAACAACATGGGTAGGAAGAGGTACAGGGATGTAAGGCAGGATTTCAGGCAATTAGGGTAGCAGCTGAGAGCAAGAACAAAGAGTTGTTACCTCTGGATTTTTACCCATGCCACGTGATAGTGAGGCGAAGAACAGGAAGAGCTATCAGCTGAACATGTGGCTTCAGGATTTGTGCAGGAGGGAGGGTTTCAGTTTTATGGATAATTGGGATCTCTACAAACAGGACAGTCTTCACTTGAACCAGAGGGGTACTAATATCCTGGGTGGGAAATTTACTGGTGCTTGTTTGGATAGGTTTAAACTAGCTCAGTGGGGTTGGACGGTTGAGGGGGGTGGGGGCGGGGGTCGGTGGTGTGAGAACCTGTGTTGTAGTTCTAGTACATAGGAGGATGGACAGGAGTGTTCTGGCAGACAGCAGGCTGGTTTGATGTGTGCTGACTTCAAGGCCAGAAGTATCCAGAACAAGGTAGGCGAGCTTGCAGCATGGATAGGGACCTGGGACTTCGATGCTGTGGCCATTACTAAGACATAGATAGAGCAAGGTCAAGAATGAATGGTGCAGGTTCCTGGGTTTAGATCTTTCATTAAGATCAAGGAAGGTAATAAAAGAGGGGGACGTGTGGCTTTGTTAGTCAAGTACGGTATAACAATGGCTGAAAGAACATTTAATAAGGATTCAAGGTGGTATTAACTGAGGTTAGAAACAGGAGAGGAGAGGTTACAATGCAGGGAGTTTTTTTATAGGCCTCCGCAAATTTCCAGGGAGGAGAGGATTGGCAAGTCCATTCTGGATAGGAGTGAAAGGAACAGGGTGGTCATTATAGGGGACTTTCACTTTCCCAACACTGACTAGAAATGCTACAGCTCTAGTAAATTGAATGGATCACTATTTGTCCAATTGTGCAGAAGGGTTTCTGACACAATATATTGAAGGGCCAACAAGAGGGGAGGCCACACTGAATCTGGTACTTGGTAATGAACCAGGCGAAGTGCTTGATTTAGTAATAGATGAGCACTTTGGAGAGAGTGACCATAATTCGATTACATTTAGCTTAGCAATAGAAAGGGATAGGTACATACCACAGGGCAAGAGCTATAGGTTGGGGAAGGGCAATTATAATGTATTTAGGCAAGACTTAGGAGGCATAGATTGGGCAGCAAACTGCAGGGGATGGGGACAACCAGAATGTAGAGCTGGTTTAAGGAACAGATATTGCATGTCTTTGATAGGTATGACCCTGTCAGGCAGGGAGGGAGTGAGAAGGTAAGAAACCGTGCTTTACTACTGAAATTGGATCTGTTGTTAAGCAGAAGAGCGAGGCTTATGGGACATTGAGGCAAGATGGTTCAGCTGAAACAATGGAGAGTTACAGAGTAGCTAGAAGGGATTTCAAGAGAGAGTTAAGAAGAGCAAGGAGGGGTTGTGAGCAGCTTTTGCAAATAGAATAAAGGAGACCCCAAAAGATTTCTATGGATATGTGAGGAATAAAAGGATGATGAGGATAGGAATAGGTTAAAGACAAAATTGGGAAATTGTGTGTGGACCCTGTGGAGATCAGAGAGGTGCTAAACAAATGTTTCTCATCTGTTTTCACTCAGGAAAAGGAGAATATTTTAAAGGAGACGACTGATATATGGACTATTAGACTTGAAATGATTGAGGTTAGTAAGGAGGAGATGTTATCAATTCTAGAAGGTGTGAAAGTAGGCAAGTCCCCTGGGCTGGATGGGATTTATCTGAGAATTCTCTGGGAAGCTAGGAAGGAGATGGCCAAGCCTTTGGCCTTAATCTTTGAGTCATCATTATCTGCAGTTTAGTACTAGAGGACTGGAGATTTGCAAATGTTGTGCCCTTGTTTGAAAAGGAAAGTAGAGATAACTCAGATAATTATAGACTAGTGAGCCTTACGTCTGTTGTAGAAAAAGTTTTGGAACATACCATCTAACAAGCACCAATTTGATTGAAAATACTCAATATGGGTTCGTCAAGGGCAGGTCGTGTCTCACAAGCCTCATTGAGTTTTTTTGAGAAGGTGACCAAGCATGTAGATAAGGGTAGGGCAGTTGATGTGGTATACATGATCTTCAACAAAGCCTTTGATAAGGTTCCACATGGTACGCTACTGGAGAAAATGCGGACGCATGGGATTGAAGGTGATTTAGCAGCTTGGATTAGAAACTGGCTTTCTGGAAGAAGGCAGTGAGTGGTGGTTGATGGAAAATATTCAGTCTGGAGTCTGTTTCTAGTGGCGTACCAGAAGGATTTGTTTTGGGACCTTTGCTGTTGGTAATTTTTATAAATGACTTGGACACAGGCATAAGTGGATGGGTTAGTATGTTTGCAGATGACACTAAAGTCGATGGAGCAGTGGACAGCATGGAAGAATGTTATAGGTTTCAGGGAGACTTGGATAAACTGCAGAACCGGGCTGAAAGGTGGCAAATGGAGTTCAATGCAGCTAAATGTGAGGAGATTCACTTTGGGAAAAATAACAGGAAGGCAGATTATGAAAAGATTCTTGGTAGTGTGGATGTGCAGAGGGATCTTGGAGTCCTATTACATAGATCCCTGAAAGTTGTCACCCAGGTTGATAGTGCTGTTAAGAAGGTATACAGTCTGTTAGGTTTTATTGCTAGAGGGATTGAGTTCCAGAGCCACAATGTCATGCTGCAATTGTACAAAGTGCCGGTGTGACCTCACTTGGAGTATCGTGTCCAGTTCTGGTCGCCTCATTACAGGAAGGATGTGGGAGCATTAGAAAAGGTGCAGAGGAGATTTATCAGGATGTTACCTGGTCTGAAGGCTGAGGGGCTTGGGTCTGTTCTCATTGGAGAGAAGAAGGCTAAGAGGGGATTTATATAGGGTGGGCAGTGAGAGTCTTTTTCCTAGGATGATGATGTCAGCTTGTACGAGGGGGCATAGCTGCAAATTGGGGGGTGATAGATTAAAAACAGATGTCAGAGGCAGGTTCTTCACTCGGAGAGTGGTAAGGGCATGGAATGCCCTGCCTGTCAACGTAGTTAATTCAGCCATATTAGGGACATTTAAACAATCCTTGGATAAGCACATGGATAATGATTAGATTAGATTACTTACAGTGTGGAAACAGGCCCTTCGGCCCAACAAGTCCACACCGACCCGCTGAAGCGCAACCCACCCATACCCATACCCTTATATTTACCCCTTACCTAACACTACGGGCAATTTAGCATGGCCAATTCACCTGACCCGCACATCTTTGGACTGTGGGAGGAAACCGGAGCACCCGGAGGAAACCCACGCAGACACGGGGAGAATGTGCAAACTCCACACAGTCAGTCGCCTGAGTCGGGAATTGAACCCGGGTCTTCAGGCGCTGTGAGGCAACAGTGCTAACCACTGTGCCACCGTGCCTCACAGCGCCTGTAGACCCGGGTTCAATTCCCGACTCAGGCGACTGACTGTGTGGAGTTTGCACGTTCTCCTCGTGTCTGCGTGGGTTTCCTCCGGGCGCTCCGGTTTCCTCCCACAGTCACAAAGATGTGCGGGTCAGGTGAATTGGCCAAGCTAAATTGCCCGTAGTGTTAGGTAAGGGGTAAATGTAGGGGTGTGGGTGGGTTGCGCTTCGGCGGGTCGGTGTGGACTTGTTGGGCCGAAGGGCCTGTTTCCACACTGTAAGTCTAATCTAAAAAATGATGGGATAGTGTAGGGTGATGGGCATAGATTAGTTCTCAGGTCTGCGCAACATCGAGGGCCAAAGGGCCTGTTCTGTGCTGTATTGTTCTGTGTTTTATATTCATTTCAGAAGGCCACTTGGGTTGGCAGTAAAATTGCACAGAGGCATAGATTTGCAACAAGACATTGCTCTTGGAAAATTGATGGTCTGCTCAGAAAATAGGCATCGGAGGCTTAATTTCTGCCCATCAAGTTCTGATATATGCTGAAAGTGTTGTTTATTAAGCTTAATTTATTTGAATGGAATACACAAAATCTTAGCTGTAATATAAGAGATGGCCTCAGTTGGCACCTGGTTGTGTTTGTTTCACCTTTGGGTTGATCTGTTGCCATCTGCCTTTCTTGTAATACACTAGAGGCTGAGGGATGACTTGATAAAAATATACAGTATGATGAGAGGCATGGATACGATGGATAATCGGAGCCTTTTTCCCCAAGGTGGAAATGCCCAACACTATGTATGGTGTGTATGTAAGATAAGAGGGGTAAGTTTAAAAGACATAAGTGAGGCAAGATTTATTACACAGAGGCTGGTAGGTGCCTGGAATACCAGGAGAGATGGTTGAAGCAAAGTCAACAGAAATATTTAAGAAGCGTTGAGATAGACAGATGAAGAAGCAGGGAATCGAAGAATACAGACAATGTGCAGGTCGCTGGGATAAGTTTAGAAGGCATCGTGGGCAGCACAGATATGGTGGGCCAAAATATCTCTATCTGTGCTGTGCTGTTCCATGTTCTATGTTCTATGTTCTTGAATAAAGCCTTTCTGTCAGGAAAATTTGAATGAAATGTGCTGCTGCAGAGCTAGGAGAACTTGATATGCTTTCACCAACCCGAACTGACCTTGTGATTGTTTCCTCCAATGCATTGGCACTTCAACCTCACCCATGCTGAGAATGATCATTTTTGCTGGACAGATAAGGCAACTCTCAGAGTCCTTTTGTGGTTTCAGTGGCCTATTAGTGACAATTTGGTTGCTAAGGGATCTGATTGCAGCATTTTGCATGACCTCGCCTGAAGTTGGCACCACTTTTCTCTACATGCATAGCCTTTCCAATAAAAATAATGGCAATGTTTGTTCAATTAATAAGTCAAGCATTTGAATAATTGCAAACAATATTTCTAGGTATCATAAGATACTGTAATTGAGAATTACAGATTCATACAGGATAATTCTAATTGTTTGTGATGTCGATTTACATTGTGTTCTGCTGAGGGAAAAATAAGTGGAATGTTTCCTGTGAATGCACACATTGTCAACATCAGTTTTTGCATGAGCTGGAATCAGGGATGTCATTGCAAACAAGATTTAGAAAAAGAAGCTACCACAGGGAATCTGGGTTTCAGATCAGAAGATAGTCTTGCATTTAAACATAATAATGCAAACAACTATGAAAACTGGAAGAAAGTGAGAACTGCAGATGCTGGAGGTCACAGTTGAGAGTGTGGTGCTGGAAAAGCACAGCAGGTCGGGCAGGAGACTCAATGTTCCGGGCATAAGCCCTTCATCAGGAATATCTAGTCCCATTCCTGATGAAGGGCTTATGCCTGAAATGTTGATTCTCCTGCTCCTCGGATGCTTCCTGACCTCTGAGCTTTTCCAGTTCCACACTCTTGACTATGAAAACTGGAGCAGATTGGAAAAAACAGCTGTAATCTCATTTACTATGAAAACTGTTTTTAAACTATGCCTATTTATAGGCAGTTGACCATTGCCTGAGTGTTCATCGCCCCCTTTGATTCAACAAAACCTGTTCACACTTGTAGATACAACTTGACAGTTATGATTTAAAATTCTACTTGTTTAAATTAAAATGATGAAGGGTTTAAATGGAGTATATAAGATTTTGCTATTGACAGGTCACTTGGTAGCAGTGAACATATAAGAGTGCAGGGAATAGGGTTTGGGATAGGCCATTCAGCCCTTCAAGTTCAGAGCTATACAGGCATTTGGGTCCAATTCATCCACACCAATCAGATATTCTAAACTACTGAGTCCTATTTGCCAGCATTTGGCCCATATCCCTCTAAACCCTTCTTATTCATATACACACCCAGATATCTTTTAAATGTTGTAATTATCTCTGCCTCCACCACAGTTTCTGGCAGCTTGAGTCATACATGCACCACCCTCTGTGCCCCTCAGGTCCTTTATAAATCTTTCCACTCTCACCTTAAACCTCTAGTTGTGCACTCCCTTACCCTGGGAAAAAAGACCTTGGCTATTCACTCTATCCATGCTCCTTATGATTTTATAAACATCTATAAGGTCCTCAGCCTCCGACACTTCAGGGAAAATGTCACCAACTTGTACAGTTGTTACTGACAACTTAAACCCTACTGTCACAGCAATATCCTCACAAATCTTTTCTGATCCTTTCAAGTTTAACAACACTTTTCGTTAGGCAGGGAAACCAGAACTGAATGTAATATTCAAAAAGTGGCCAAACCAATGTTCTGTACAGCCACAACATAATGGCCCAAACTTCAATACTCAATGCACTGACAATGAAGGCAAGCGTATCAAACGCCTTCTTAACCACCCTGCCTACCTGCATTTACACTTTCAAGGGACTATGCACCTGCATAGGTCACTTTGTTCTGTTAATTGTATAAATCCTGCTCTGGCTTGGAATACCTTACACTTATTGAAATTAAATTCCATTTGACACTCCTCAGTGCACTTGTCCATCCGATCAAGGTCCGTTTGTATTCAGAGATAACGTTCTTCACTGTTCACTACAATATTGGGAATTTTGGGAATACAAGAGTTTACTGAAGGAAGAAATCAGGAGGACAAAAGGAGGTGCACAAGATAGCCTTGACCGAGAAGATTAGGGTGAATCAAAAGAGGTACTTTAAGTGTATTAAAGGAAAAAAAAGAATAACTATAGAGAAAATAGGACCCCTCAAGGACCAAAGTGGACACCTATGTACAGAATCACTGAAGACGGATGAGGTTCTCAATGAATATTTCTCCTCTGTGTTTACCATGGAGAAAGACATGAAGACTTGAGAACTTAGGGAAGTTAGTGGTGATATACTGGGGACAGTCCATATCACAGCAGAGGGGGCATTGGATGTATTAGAGTGTACGGAGGTGGATAAATCTCCTGGTCCTGACCACATATATCCAAAATTTGGAGGTGCCAGTGTTGGACTGGGGGGACAAAGTTAAAAATCACACCACAGCAGGTTATAGTCCAACAGGTTTATTTGGAAGCACTAGCTTTCAGAGCGCTGTTCCTACATCAGGTGGTTGTCCACAATCTCCTGATGAAGGAGCAGCGCTCCAAAAGCTTGTGGTTCCAAGTAAACCTGTTGGACTGCAACCTGGTGTTGTGTGATTTTTAACTAGGTATATCCAAGAACACTGCCAGAGAAGAAATTGCAGGGGCCCTGGCTGTTATTTTGCACATCGTTAGCCATGGTTGATGTCCCAGAAGACTGGAGGCTAGTGAATATTGTGCCATTATTCAAGAACGGCTGCAAATTAAAGTCTGGGAACATAGCCCAGGAAGCTTAAGATCTGTGCTGGCTAAGCTACTTGAGAAGATTTTGAGAGATAAGACAGACATATAATTGTACATACAGGATTTGATTAGGAGCGTCAGCATGGCTTTGTTGTGTGGGAGGTCTTGCCTTGCAAACTTGTTAGAGTTCTTTGATGAAGTGACCAGGAAGGTTGATGAGGGTAGGGTGGTGGACGTAGACTATATGGATTTCAGAAAGACCTTTGATAAGGTTCCACATAGCAGGCTGCTCTGGAAGGTTAGATCGCATGGAATCCAAAGCAAGCTGGCAAATTTGGCTTGATGTCTTGATTTGGTTTGATTGTAGGAAGGAGAGAGTAATAATGAAATAATGTGACTAGTGGAGTGGCTCAGAGATCTGTGCTGGGCCCAGTACTGTTTGTTATCCATATCAACGATTTTGATGAGAATGTACACGAAAATAGGTGATATCATGGACAGTGAGGAAGGTCATCAAAGATTGCAGCAGGACTTTGATCAGCTGGTGAAGTGGGCCGAGAAATGGCAAATGTGACTGAATATCAATAAGTGTGAGATCTTGCATTTTGGAAAGTCAAATCAAGATGGGAGTTTCATGGTAAATGGTAGGGCCTGAGGGAGTGTAATGGAACAGAGGGACCTTGGAATTCAGGTGCACATTTCTCTAAAACTGGAGTAATAGATGGACAGGGCAGTGAAGAAGGCTTTTGGCACATGAGCCTTCATCAGTCAGGGCACCGAGTAAAGAAGTGAGGAAGTTATGTGGCTATTGTATGGTAAGGCCACACTTGGATTATAGTGTTCAGTTTTTGTCACCTTGTTATAGGAAGGATGTGCTTAAACTGGAAAGTGTGCAGAAAATATCTACAAGGATGCTGCCAGGACTCAAAGGTCTGAGTTATAGAATCAGATTGGATAAGGTAGGACTTTTTTCTTTAGAGCATAGATGACTGAAGGGAGACTTTATACAAGTATATAAGATCATGAGAGGCACGGATAGGGTGACTGCACTCAGTCGCTTCCTAAGGTTGGGGATTTGAGGACTAGACGGCATCAGTTTAAGGTTAATGGGGAAAGAATAAAACAGAACCTGAGGGTGCCACCCTCAGCTTTTCTTTTATTACACAGAGGGTGGTACGCATATGGAATGGGCTGCTAGTGGAAATGGTTGAGGTGTGTACACTAACAACATTTAAAAGGAATTTGAAAAAATATATGGATAGGAAAGGTTTAGAAGGATATGGATCAAGTGCAGGAAAATGGGGTTAACATGGACGTACATTTTGGTCGGCATGGACCAGTTTGTGCCAAAGTGCCTGGCTCCATGCTGTAGGAATCTGTGACTCTATAGTGTCATTTCAAACACATTAACCATTACTCCTATGTTCACATGGGAGTCATTTACATAAATGACAAAAAGCAGTGTACCCAACATTGACCCTTGTGCCACACCATTGGTCACAGGCCTCCTGAATGAAAGGCAACCCTCCAGCCTTTGTCTCCTATCTTCAAGCCAATTTTGTATCCAAATGGCTACCTCTCCTTGGATTCTGTGTGATCCAACCTTGTTAACCAGTCTACCATGCGGAACCTTGTCAAACGCTTTGCCGAAGTCCATATAGACAACGTTCACTGCTCTGTCTTCATTAATCATCTTTGTCAGCTCTTCAAAAAACTCAATCAAGTTAGTGAGACATGATTTCATACACACCAAGCCATGTTGACTATTCATAATCAGTCATTGCCTTTCCAAATACATGTAAATGCTATTCCTCAAAATCCTCTTCAACAAATTTCTCAATGATCAAAGTGAACATATATATGTAGAATCATAGGATATGGGCCATGGAGAAAGACATGAAGACTTGGGAACTTGGGGAAGTTAGTGGTTATATCTTAGGGACAGTCCATATCACAATAGAGGAGGTGTTGGATGTGTTAGAATGTATGAAGGTGGATAAATCTCCTGATCCTGACTAGATATATCCAAGGACACTGCAAGAGGCTAAAGAAGAAATTGCAGTGGCCCTGGTTAATAGTTTTGCATCATTGTTTGACGCCGGTGAGGTCCTAGAAGACTGTAGGATAGTGAATGTTGTAGCTTTATTCAAGAAGAGCTGCAAAGGAAATCCTGGGAACCAGTATGCTTAATATCTGTGATAGGTAAGTTACTTGAGAAGATTTTGAGAGATAAGATATACCTACATTTGGAAAGACAGGTATTGATTTAGAGTAGGCAGCATTGCTTTGTGCATGGGAGATCATGTCTCACAAATTTGTTCGAGTTCTTTGATGAAATAACCAGGAAAGTTGTCAGGGCGGTAGACGTAGTCTATATGGATTTCAGTAAGGCCTTTGATAAGGCTCCACGTGGTCATCTGCTCTGGAATGTTAGAATACATGGAATCGGTGGGGGGTACTGCAAATGGCTCTTTGGTAGGAAGTAGAGAGTAATAGTGGAAGGATGTTTGTGGAACTGGAAGCCTGTGACTAATGGAATGCATCAGAGATCAGTACTGGGCCCATTATTGTTTGGATGTTTTGGATGAGAATGTACGAGGCTTGATTACTAAGTTTGCAGATGCTATAAAATAGGAGGCATTGTGGACAGTGATGAAGATTATCAGAAATTGCGACAGGTCTTTGATCATCTGGGGAATTGGGCCGAGAAATAGCAAAAGGACTTTAATATAGATAAGTGTGAGGTCTTGCATTTTGGAAGGTTTAATCAAGGTAGGAGTTTCATTGTGAGTGGTAGTGCCTTAAGGAGTGTATTGGAACTGAGGGACCTTGAACTTCAGGTGCATGATTCTCTGAAAGTGGAGTCACAGGTAGACAGGGCAGTGAAGAAGGCTTTTGGCACAATGGCCTTCATTAGTCAGGGCATTGAGTATAGAAGTTGTGAAGTTATGTTGGAGTTTACAAGACCTTGGTGAGGCCGCACTTGGGGTAGTGTGTTCAGTTTTGATCACCTTGCTATAGAAAGAGTGCAGAAGAAATTTATAACAATGATGCCAGTACTGAGTTATAGCAAGAGGTTGGACAAGCTAGGACTTTTTCCTTTAGAGCATAGGAGATTGAGGGGGGATCTTAAAGAAGTTTATAAGATCATGAGAGGCTTGGATCGGGTGAATGCACTCAGTCTTTTTCCCAGGGTTAGGGAATTGAGGAGTGGAGGGCATCAGTTTAAGGTGAGAGGGGAAAGAATAAAAGGGAACCTGAGGGGCAACTTTTTTTTACACACAGTGTGGCATATGGAATGAGCTGCCAGCAGAAGTAGTTTAGATGAGTACATTAACAATATTCACAAAGCATTTGGACAAATACATGGGTAGGAAACGTTTAGACAGATCCTCATTCCTGTTGAAGAGCTTTGGTCCAAAACATCGATTCTCCTGCTCCTTGGATACAGCCTAACCTGCTATGCTTTTCCAACATTACATTCAAAACTTAGAATGATTTGGGCCAAGTGTGGTGAAATGGGGTTAGCGTTGATGAACATTTTGGTTGGCTAGGATGAATTTGGACCAAGAGGTCTGTCTGCATGCTGTCAGAGTCTGTGACTCTGTGAACAGTGTTTTGAGCAGTATGACTGTGACAACTCTGAGCTTTTGAGGAAGGAGTGTTGCTTTTGTGTTTCGGTAATTTCTGGGTATGTAGATTGGGAAAGATGGGTATTAGTGGATTAATGTACTGTTCCTGTCGGATGTGAGATATCAGAGGGTATTTTGATGTTCTTGGAGATTATGTCTGTTATGCACTTCTTTTGAGATGCACGGATTGGTTGGAGACACAGTTAGAGGCAAAGAGGAATTTACAGGAGCCAGGGGATTTGATAGATGGCAGTTTCAGGAATGTAGAAAATTGCTGATACAGTCAAGTAGATGGTTAACTGCTAGGAAAGATAGAAGAGACCGGTAGGTTGTGCAGCGGTCTCCTATGGCCATCCCCACCTCAAAAAAAGTATGCTGTTTTGGATACTGTAGGAAGGGATAGACTCTCAGTGGAGTATAGCAGTAACAGCCGTATTTCTGGTACTGAAACTGGATCTACTGTGAAGAAGTGTATATCAGGTTCCAAGCAATTGATTGAATATAATAGGGGACTCTCTAGTCTGGAGCACAGACAGATGTTTCTGCAGCAGTCAGCAAGACAGGATGGTGTGTTGCCTTCCTGGTGTCAAGGTCAAGACTGTCTCAGAGTGGGTGCAGGCTATCCTGAAAGGGGAGAGTGACCAGTAGAAGACCTTTGTATAGTTTGATACCAAAAACATAGGAAGAGAAGGGGATGAGATTCTGCAGAGAGAATATAGGAAACTCATCAGGAGGATAAAATGTAGCTCCTTGAGGATAGTAATATCTGGATTGCTCTAAATGTCATATGCTAGTGAGAGTAGGAAGAGGAAAGTAAGGCTGATGAACGTGTGGCTAAGGAGCTGGTGTAAGGGGCAACGGTTCACATGTTTGTAGCATTGGGATCTCTTCCACGGTAAAAGTGACCTGTACAAGAGGGATGAGTTGCACCTGAATTGGCAGGGGACCGAAATCCTTGCCGGAAGATTTGCTAGTGCTACTCAGGAGGCTTCAGACTTATAACACAAAGAGCTCATGAGAAAAGCGTGAGACTGGTACAGTAGGTAAGGGACATAGGTCAAATATTCAAGGCAGACAAGAGTTTGGCAGAAAATGAGGTAAGACTGATAAAGGATGCATGTGTGTATGTGAGAATGTGCGTGTGGTGGGGGGGGGCATAGGTAGAGGGAAGCAGGTCGGGGAAGAGGGCAAGAGAGGCGGGAGAGGGGTGTCTTTGGTTAAGGATAACATTAAACTTGCTCTCAAGGAGGAGATGCCTAGGAGAACAGCCAGGGAAGTTATTTGTGTGGATTGGTCAGAGTATTCAGTACAGGAGTTGGGAGGTCATGTTGCGGCTGTACAGGACATTGGTTAGGCCACTGTTGGAATATTGCATGCAATTCTGGTCTCCTTCCTGTCGGAAAGATGGTGTGAAACTTGAAAGGGTTCAGAAAAGATTTACAAGGATGTTGCCAGGGTTGGAGGATTTGAGCTATAGGGAGAGGATGAACAGACTGGGGCTGTTTTCCCTGGAGCGTCGGAGGCTGAGGTGTGACCTTATAGAGGTTTACAAGATTGGGGGGCATGGATAGGGTAAATCGGCAAAGTCTTTTGCCTGGGGTCGGGGAGTCCAGAACTAGAGGGTGTAGGTTTAAGATGAGAAGGGAAAGATATAAAAGAGACCTAAGGGGCAACGTTTTCACGTAGAGGGTGGTACGTGTATGGAATGAGCTGCCAGAGAAAGTGGTAGAGGCTGGTACAATTGCAACATTTAAGAGGCATTTGGATAGGTATATGAATAGGAAGGGTTTGGAGGGATATGGGCCAGGTGCTGGCAGGTGGGACTAAAATGGGTTGGGATATCTGGTCGGCATGGACGGGTTGGACCGAAGGGTCTGTTTCCATGCTGTACATCTTTATGACTCTATGAATCTATAACAGAGAACTAATAAGGGATGGTCACCTTATTGGGATTTTCCAGCGCTTTTCCATCAACACATTTTCAGCTCTGATCTCCAGCATCTGCAGTCCTCACTTTCTTCTACCTTATTGAGATTGTACTACAGCCGTCCCCCAGTAATCAGTTGGAAATTGAGAAACAAGTATGTAGCTGAAAATGTGTTGATGGAAAATCCTGATGAAGGGCTTATGCCCGAAATGTCGAATTTCCTGTTCCTTGGATGCTGCCTGACCTGCTGTGCTTTTCCATCAACACATTTTCAGCTCTGATCTCCAGTATCTGCAGACCTCACTTTCTCCCCAAACAAGTATGTAGGTAAATCTCAGTTATCTGTAGGATAAATAGGGTTGTAACGGCAGAGGTTTTATCTAAATCCCCTATGGCAGCCCTATTGTTCCTGCTGATCTCCCCAATATCCCTGCATATTGGTTCCTCTAATTCCCTTTGAGTATTTGGGGCCCTACATTACAACACCAATCATGTCGCCATCCTTTTATTTCTTAGTTCCATTCACAAAGCCTCACTGCATGATCCCTCACTACTGCTGTGATACTCCCGTTATTCAAAAATGCAACTCCCCCTCCCCTCTTTCCATTGCCTATGTCCCACATAAAGCACCAGGACCCTGGCAGATTAAGCTGCCAATTCCGGTCCCTCCCTTAGCCATGTTTCTGTAATGGCTATAATATCCCAGTCTCACATGCCTATCCATGCCCTGAGTCATCAGCCTACCTGTCAGCCCTTTTGCATTGAAATAGTTGCAATTTAATCCAACAGGCAATCCTTGCTCACTGTTGTGTTCCAATCTGGCTTGGCTCTTCACTTAACCTTGCACTTGCCTCCCTGCTGTTGAGGACCCCACCTCATTCTCCAATACCCCCCCCCCCTCCCACAGCCGATCTATAGTTTAAACCCTCCCTTGAAGCACTAACAAACCTGACTACTAAGGTATTGGTCCCCCTTCGGTTCAGATGTAACCCAGCCCTTTTGAACTTGTCAGGTCTGCCCCAGAAAAGATCCCTATGAACTAAAACTCTGAATCCCTGTCCCCTACACCAATTCATCAGTCATGCATTCATCTGCCATAGCCTCCTGTTCTTGCAATAGCTTCACATCTACCTTTTGTATTAAAATTCAATCAGGAGGCACATCTCAGTAAAACTTCAAAAGAAACCTGCATCCTACTCATTATTATTGATTCACACAAAAAATAAGGTTTATAAATTTTATAAGTCTTAAAATAAAACTTTAGGGTCAGTCCACATAGCCATTAAGTCTACAATATTTCAAAAATCTGTATGACCTTCAAATACTGTCAGTGATCTTGGTTCTGAGGTAGATAACTCACGTCCTTTAGGAGAAGAAATTATCTCACATCTCAGTTTTCAATAAGATTTCCCTTCTTTGATAACTGTATCCCTCAGTTCAAGACACCCCACGAGTGGAAGTATCTTCCCCCATGACAAAGCTTGCAAAACTACAATTTTTTTTCTGGATACCTTCAAAATGGCGTTCACAGGATTTCTGGGAGAAAGAATTTGGACTGCTGTGTTGGTCGCTTCACGTAGGAAAGGATATAACTGCATCAGTAGCTGCTCAGGGAAGGTTAAATTAGTTCAGACCTGCATTAGTGAATTTAGTTTATGAGGAAAGTTGAAGGAGTTGAGCCTACACTCAGAGGGCCTCTTACTGAAATTATAAAAACTTGAGGGGACTTCGCATGGGGACAATCTGGAAGAAGATACGGCTTAAAAATCATGAATCTGCCATTTCAGACTGAGTTCAGGGGATTGTTATTTTCTCTCAGGGATTTGGTTCTATAGAATTCTCTTCCAGACAGCAATAGAGTCAAGATTAGAGTGGTGCTGGAAAAGAATTGCAGGTCAGGCAGCATCTGAGGAACAGGAAAATCGATATTTCAGGCAAAAGGGGTTTCACCTAACATACAGGCAATAGCACATGACCAATTTACTTAACCTGAACATTTTTGGACTGTGGGAGGAAACCCATGCAGACACAGGGAGAATGTGCACAGACAGATGCTTGAGGTGGGAATTGAACCCAGATCTACTGGCTCTGTGAGGCAGCAGCACTAACCACTGTGCCACCATGCTGTCCTGGGCCTTGGATGCTGCCTGACCTGCTGTGCATTTCCAGCACCACTCTAATCTCCAGCATCGGCCGTACCCACTTCCACCCAGACAGCAATAGAGCCTGGGTCATTGAATATTTGGAAGGCCAAGTTAGACAGATTCTATTGGCAATGGGAGTCAAGAATTAAAGGGGTGCAGATGGAAATGTGGAGTTGAGGTCACAAGCAGATCAGTCACAGGCAGGCTTGAAGAGACAGAGTGGCCAACTCCTGCTTCTAGTTCCTGTGTTCCTTTGGGGTGGGCTACATTGATTTTGATATTAAAATTAACTCAGTGAATTTCTACCAGAAGAATACTGGGCAGGAAGATCACAAAGTTAATTGGAGCCTGCTAGTTGGAGTTACACCTGGCACATAGGAAGATGGTTATGGTTGTTGGAGATCAGTCATCTCAGCTCCAAAACATCTCTGCAGGAGTTCATCAGGATAGTATCCTCGGCCCAACCATCTTCAGCTGCTTCATGAATGACCTTTCCTTCATCAGAAAGTTAGAAGTGGTGTGAGCCAATGATTGCACAAAGTTCAGCACCATTCGCGACTCCTCAGATATTGAAGCAGTCCACGTTCAAATTCAACAAGATCTGGACAATATCCAGACTTGTGCTGACAAGTGTGAAGCAACATTCCTGGTAGGCAATGACCAGATCCAATAAGAAACTATCTAAACACTGCCCTTTAACAGTCAATGGTGTTCCTGTTACATTGGTGCTTCCTTCAGAACCAGGAATTATATCCCAGATAGAGAAATAGTAAATCTGAACAGAAACACTTCATTGACAATCCTCACACCTCCACAACTGGGTCCAAGCTTCACTCCACTGGGTCACCTGACCACTCTCAACAGATAGCAACAGATGCATTCATTTCACGGGACCAGTAGAGGGACAGATGTTACTCATGGTTGTAGATGCCCCCTCCGAGAGTCAAAGAATCATAGAGTCCGAAAGCACGGAGACAGGCCATTTGGCCCTAACACAACCTTTTGCCAACAAAAATGTCCGTCCACGCTAACCCTATTTCTCTGCACTTGGCTCATGTCCTTCTAAAGCTTTGTTATTTATGTATTTGTCCAAATGCCTTTTAAATGTTAATAATGTACTCAACTCAACCATTTCCACTGGCAGCTCATCCCATATGCATACCACCCTCTGTTTCAAGACATTGCCCGCTGGGTTTTCTTTTATTCTTTTCCCTCTAACCTTAAACTGATACCTTCTAGTCCTTGATTCCCTAACCCTGGATAAAAGAGTTAGTGCACTCACCTTATACATGCCTCTTATGATCTTATACACTTCTATAAGATCCCCCCCCTCAATCCCTTACACTCTAAAGAGAAAGGTCTTAGCTTGTCCAACCTCGCCCGATAACTGAGACCATTGAGTCCAGGCAACATCTTTGCAAATTTCTTTGGCACTCTTTCCAGTTTAGTAACAATTTTCCTGCAGAAAGGTGATCAAACTGAACACAATACTCTAAGTGTAGCCTCAGCAACATCCTGTACAACTGTAGCATAACTTCAAAACTTTTTTACTCAATGGCCTGACAGATGAAGGCTAATGTGCTAAAAACCTTCTTCACTGTCCTGTCTGCCTGTGACACCACTTTCAGGGAACCATGCACCTGAACCCCAAGGTCCCTCTGTTCCACTACACTCCTTAAGGCCCCACCATTCACCATGAAACTCCACTCTGATTTCACTTTCCAAAATGGGAGACCTCACACTTATTTATATTAAACTCCATTTGCCATTTCTCGGCCCATTTCCCCAGCTGACCAAAGCCCCACTGCAATCCCTTATTCACTGTCCCTGATACCTCCTATTTTAATGTCATCTGCAAAATTACTCATCGTACCTTGCACATTCGCATCCAAATCATTAATTATAGGTAACAAACAGCAACGGGCCCAGCACTGACCCCTGAGGCACTCCACTAGTCACAGGCCTCCAGGCCAACAATCATCCTTCCACTATTACTCTCTGCTTCCTACCATCAAGCCAATTGTGTATCCAATTTGGCAGATCCCCCTGGATTCCATGTGATCTAACCTTCCAGAGCAACCTACCATATGGAAGCATTTAAAAGGCCTTACTGAAATCCATATAGACTATGTCTACTGCTCTGCCCTTGTCATCCTTCCTGGTCACTTAGAGTCATAGAGATATACAGCATGGAAAAAGACTGTTCGGTCCAAATCGTCCATGCCGACCAGATATCCTATCCTAATCTAAAACCATTTGCCAGCACTTGGCTCATGTCTCTCTAAACCCTTCCTATTCAGATATGCATCCAAATGCCTTTTAAATGTTGTAATTGTACCGGCCTCCACCACTTCCTCTGGCAGCTCATTTCAAAACAGCACCACCCTCTCCGTGAAAAAGTTGCCCCTTTTAGGTCGCTTTAAAATTTTTCTCTTCTCATCCTAAACCTATGCCGTCTAATTCTGGACTCCCAGGAAAATGATTTTGTCAATTTACTTATCCATGCCCCTAATATTTTTATAAACCTTTATAAGGTCACCCCTCAGCCTCAGGTGCTCCAGGAAAAACAGCCCCCAGCCTAATCAGCCTCTCTCTGTAGCTCAAATCCTCCAACCCTGGCAAAATCTTTCTGAACCCTTTCTAGTTTCACATCATTATTCTGATAGGAGGGAGACCAAAATTGCACAGTATATTCCAAAAGTGGCCTAACCAACGTCCTGTACAGTCGCAACATGACCTCCTAACTTCTACACTCAATACTCTGACCAATAAAAGAAAGCATACCAAATGCCTTCTTCACTATCATACCAGCCTGCAACTCCACTTTCAAGGAACTATGAGCCTGCACTCCAAGGCCTCTTTGTTCAGCAACACTCTCTAGGACCTTACCATTAAGTGTATAGGTCCTGCTAAGATTTGCCGTTCCAAAATGTAGCACCTTGCATTTATCTAAATTAAACTCCATCTGCCACTTCTCAGTCAGTTGGCCCATCTGATCAAGGTCCCGTTATAATCTGAAGTAACGTTTTGCACTATCCACTACACCACCAATTTTGTTGTCTTCTGCAAACTTACTAAATATATCTCCTACGTTCTTATCCAAATCATTTATATAAATGATGAAAAGTAGTGGACCCAGCACCAATGGTTGTCGCACTCCACTTGTCACAGGCCTCCAGTCTGAAAAGAAACCATCCACACCACCTTCTGTCTTCTACCTTTGAGGCAATTCTGTATCCAAGTGGTTAGTTCCCCCTATATTCCTTGAGATCTAACCTTGCTAACCAGTCTCCAGTGGGGAATCTTGTCAATGTGTTAATGAAATCCATAGAGCTCACATCTACTGCTCAGCCCTCATCAATCCTCTTCATCAAAGAACTCGAACAAGTTTCTGAGGCACAATCTCCCACTCATAAAGCCATACTGACTAGTTCTAATCAAACCCTGTCTTTCCAAGTGCATGTATGTTTCATCTCTTTGAATTTTCTCAAGTAACCTATCTACTACAGATGTTAAGCTTACTGGTCTATAGTTCCTAGGTATTTCTTTTGCAGCCCTTCTTGAATAAGGACACAACATTCGCTAACCTACAGTCTTCCAGGACCTCACCCGTGGCTAATGATCATGCAAAAATATCAGCCAGGGCCCGTACAATCTCTTTCTAACCTCTTGCGGTGTTCTCGGATATATCTGGTTAAGACCATGAGATTTATACATTCATGCATTCTAATTGGTCCAACACCTCCTCTACTGTGATATGGACTGTCCCTAAGATATCACCACCACCTACCCTAAGTTCCCAAGTGTTCATGTCTTTCTCCACAGTTAACACAGAGGAGAAATATTCATTGAGGGCCTTGCCCACCTCCTGCAGTTCTACACATGCATGTCCACTTTGATCCTTGAGGGGTCCTATACTGTCTCTCATGATTATTTTATCTACAAAGTACTTAAAGAACCTCTTGGATTCACCTTATTCTTCTCAGCCAATGCTATCCTGTGCCCCCTTTTCACTCTCCTGATTTCCGCTTTCAGTAAATTCCCGTATCCCGTATATACCTCCAAGGATTTCCTTGACCCCAGCTGCCTGTAGCTGAGCTATGCCTCAGAGAACACAGAACATTGAACTGAACAGACCCTTGAGCTCACTATGTTGTGCCAGCCTTTTATCCTATTCTAATATCGGACTAATCTACATACCTTTCATTGTACTAACTCCCATGTGCCTATCCAGGAGTTGCTTAATTGTTCCTCATGTATCTGACTCTACTACCACTGCTGGCGGTGCACTCCATGCACCAACCACTCACTGAGTAAAGAAGCTACCTCCGACAGCTCCCCTAAATCTTCTTCCAATTGTCTGAAAATTATGTCCCCTCATTATAGATATTTCCACCCTGGGAAGAAGTCTCTCATTATACACTCTATCTGTGCCTCTCAACATCCTGTTCACCTCTATCAAGTCACCTCTTATCCTTCTTTACTCCAATGAGAAAAGTCCTAGCTCCCTCATCCTTTCTTCATAGACATGCCCTTCAGTCCAGGCCTGGTAAATCTCCTCTGCACCCTCTCTAAGACTACCACATCTTTCCTATAATGACGCGATCAGAACTGAACACAATATTCCAAGTGTGGGCTAACCAAGGGTCTGTAGAGCTGCACCATAACCTCACTGCTCTTAAACACAATCCTTCAGTTAATGAAAGCCAACAGCCAAATGCCTTCTTCGCAACCCTATCAACCTGGGTGGTAACTTTGAGGGATTTATGGACATGGACCCAACATCCCTCTGTTCCTCCACACTGCCAAGACTCCTGCCTTTAACCCTATATTCTGCATTCAAATTTGACCTTCCAAAGTGAATCACTTCTAACTTTTCCAGGTTGAACTCCATCTGCCACTTCTCAGCCCAGTTCTTCATCCTGTCAATGTCCCATTGCAATCTACACCAGCCCTCCACATGATCCATAACTCCACCAATCTTCATGCCATTGGCAAACTTACCAACCTACCCTTCCAATTCCTCATGCAAAGCATGTATAAAAAATCATGCAGAGCAGAGGTCTCAGAACCAATGCCTGCGGAACGCCACTGGTCACCGAGCTCCAGGCGGAATGCTTTCCATTAACTACTGCCATGATTTGTCTTCTTTGGGCCGGCCAATTCTGTATCTAGACATACAGAATATCCTGTATCCCATGCCTTCTAAGTTTCTGAATGAGCCTTCCATGGGAAATCCTATCAAACACCTTGCTATAATCCATATACACTACATCCACTGCTCTACCTTCATCAACATGTTTTGTCATATCCTCAAATAATTCAAAAAGGTTTATGAGGCGTGCCCCTCACAAAGCCATGTTGACTATTTCAAATGAAACAATGGTTTTCAAAGTAATCGTAAATCCTGTCTCTCAGAATCCTTTGCCCACTACTGACGTAAGGCTGACTGGTCTGTAATTCCCAGGGTTATCCCTATTGCCTTTCTTGAAAAAGGGAATAACATTTGCCACCATCCAATTATCTGGCACTACTTCAGTGGACAGTGAGGATGTAAAGATCATTGCCAAAAGCACAGCAATCTCTTCCTTCACTTCCTGTGGTAGCTAGGGTATATCCTGTCTGGCTTAGGGGATTTATCTATTCTTATGCTTTTCAAAATTTTCAGCACATCTTCCTTCTGAACAATAACCTTGCATATCAGCCTCTTTCATGCTTCCTCAGAAATATCAACATCCCTCTCACTAGTGAATACTGAAGTAGAATATTCATTAAGGACCTCACCTACCTCCTCCGACTCCAGGCACACGTTCCCTCCACTATCCCTGATCAGCTCTACCCTCACTCTGGCCATCTTCTTGTTCCTCATATAAGTGTAGAATGCCTTAGGGTTTTCCGTAATCCTATCATCTAAAGCTTTTTCCCTGCCACCTTCTAGCCTCCTAAGTCCATTCTTCAGTTCTGTCCTAGCTACCTTGTTACCCTCTAAAGCCTTGTCTGCTCCTAGCCTCCTCAACCTTAAATATACTTCCTTCTTCCTCTTGACTAGAAGTTTTACATCCTTTGTCCTCCACGGTTCCTACACCCTACCATCCCTTTCTTGCCTCGGCTAGACAAATCTATCAAGCACTCTCAGCAAGTGCTTCCTAAACAACCTCCACATTTCTGTTGTGTATTTCCCCGAGAACATCTGCTCCCAACTTTGCACCCCAGTTCCTGCCTAATAGCATTGTAATTCTCCATCCCCTAATTAAATACTTTCCCATACTGTCTGCTCCTATCTCTCTCCATGTGTATGGTAAAGATCAGGTAGTTATGATGACTGTTACCGAAATGCTCTCCCAGTAAGAGATCTGACAAGCACCAAATCCAATATGGCCTCTCTTATAGTCGGCCTATCTACACATTGAGTCAGGAATCCTTCCTGGACACACCTGACAAAAACTTCTCCATGCGAAGTATTTGAACTAAGGAGGTGCTAATCAATATGAGGGAAGTTGAATTCACCCATGACAACAACCCTGTTACTTTTGCACATTTCCAAAATCTGTCTCCTAATCTGCTCCTCTGTGTCTCTCTTGCTATTGGGGCCTGTAGAAAACTCCCAACAAAGTGACTGCTCCTCTCCTGTTTCTGACTTCCACTCAGACTGACTCAGTAGATAAACCATCCTTAATGACCTCCCTTTCTGCAGCTGTGATACTGTCCCTGATTAACAATGCCACTCTTCCACCTCTTTTACCTCACCCCCATTTCTTTTGAAACACTTAAACCTTGGAACATCCAATATCCAAGTCTCTGTAATGGCCATAATATCATATTTCCAAATACTGATTAATGCTCTGAGTTTGTCACCCTTATTCCTGACACTTCAACCCATCACACTGATTGCACCTTTGTCCTGTCAAGTGCCTATCCCTCCTCACAGACTCTCTGCATGCTGTATCTGGCTGTTTGCTACCTCGTCCATCATCTGATCCATAGCTCAGGTTCCCACTCCCAACCAATCTAGTTTAAACCCTCTCAAAGAGCTCTACCAAACCTCCCACCCCCTCCAGTTCAGGTGCAATCTGTCCTTCTTGTACAGGTACCACCTTCCCCAGAAGGTATCCCAATGATCCACATATCTGAAGCCCTCCCTCCTATACCAGCCCTGCAGCCACGTGTTCATCTGCACTTGTTCGCTATTCCTAGCCTCACTAGCATGTGACACCAATAGCAATCTTGTGATTACTACTCTGCTCATCCTGCCTTCTAGTTTCCAACCTAACTCCCTACTTTCTTTTCAGGTCCTCCTCCCTTTCCCTACCTAAGTCATTGGTACCAATGTGTACCATGACTTCTGGCTGCTCTCCCTCCCCCTTAAGAATCCTATAGACTTGATCTGAGACATCCCTGACCCTGGCACCTGGGAGGCAACATACCATCTTTGTACTTAATGCAGGACCTCTTGCAAACTCTTGTTTGAGTCGGCCAACCTATTAGCCATGCCCCAGATTAACTTTAATTTTTGTAACCAGAAGTGTCCAAATAATACCAAGGTATTTGCCTTTTACAAAGTAAAGTGGCAATTCTGTTCACTGGTCCCTTAATTGTACTTTCACCAGTGCATCGCCTTTCAGTGGCACCACTTGTTCTGTATATGTCTGTAGTATAATCTTTTTGGCTTCAGTGGTGGTGCCCTCAACTTCTCCCTGTTGACTGATTCAGGAATCAGAAATCATTGCATTGATATCCATTTCTATTTTTACTGCCTCACTTTCTACTTTGGGAAGAATCCAGAAACGATCAGTTTCACCCTGAACCGACAGGATGTTTTACTGAAACTCTGCTGATTTTGGACCTTCTGCTTCTCCTACAGAGCTGGCTGACTCTCTGTCTACTCCTGGTTGGCAGCATGTACCTTCTGCCTTGTCCTCAGGTTTCTTTCTTTCTGACTCCCCTTCTCTTGTTTGGATTGTACCTGGAAATGTTAGGCAATACGACCCATCCGCTTACACCTGCAGCAATGGGCTTCTTGAGTCCAACACATTGACTCTTGGCATTATGTGGTTGCTACCACACTTTGCCAATTTTCCACTTCCTTATGTGTCTGGGCATGGTCACCCAACTGGGTTGTGTTGCTGGCACCCAGCTCCATCAAGGTTGCAATTCTGAAAGCTGTCTTGAAATTCAGGTCGCTCCATGTTAGTAGCTTCCTCTGGATTGCTTCGTGTCAGAGATCATAAACCAAATGGCCTCACATTGGCATCCTGGGGGAATGCTCCACATTCTGAATGCTCTGTTAGTCTTTTTAAGGTGGCCCCAAGTTGGGCAATGGCTTCTCCTCATCTTGTACCCATGTGGAAACACAGAAATGTTCCGTGATCATCAGCAACTTTTGTGTGAAATAATATCCTAACTCTTCACGTAGCTCTTGGAATGTTTTCTTCACAGGTTTCTCTGGTTTCATCAGACTCCTTACATTTGCAAAGGTCCTACTCAAAGTGAAGTTGAAGAAAACTGCTACCATGATGTCCTCAGCCATTTTGTTGCCATTTAAGAACATTTTAAAGGGTTCCCTGTATAAAATCCAATTTTCTGGCTCTTCATCAAATTGTCCCACTGCTCCAAATTTTGTTTATCCACCACTCATTTCTAATTGCTGTTCACAGCCTAAGACTCCTCTGTGAATGGTCCTGCATTGGCCACTCCCTCACCGGCTGTGCTTGTGTATTGTTATTTTTTTAGCATCACCCACAACCCAAGTCTCCTCACGACTGTCCTCCACAATGACACCAGTACCTCACAAATGCATACTCTCTTCTTTAGCTATTGGCCCAAGTTTTCTTATGACTGCCACTCTTGGCCCGGTCTCTGGTGAGTACCTTCTTTCCTGGAATCGACAGTGGCGTGTGTCCCCTTGCAACCACTTCCCTCTAAATCTGAACAAGAACATTGTATTGGGACAGTTTGAGACTGGGTCCAAGTTCTGCCCCTCTGGGTCATCTGACCAGCTCTCTTATCGGAGCAACAAGGCCAACTGCAGACATAACAGTTACTATTACTGAATCCCCCACGAGCAACATCCTTGAGGTTGCCATTGATCAGAATCTCCTGGCTTTGGAGCAGAAACAGTGGCTCCAAGAGCAGGTCAGAGGTTAGGAATCCTGCAGCAAGTAACTCAGTTCTTGATTCCCCAAGTCTGTCCACAATCTATAAGGCATAAGTCAGGATGAGTGCTGCTCCAACAAGATTCAATCAGCTGGACACCACCAAGGACAGAGCAGTCCACTTGATTGGGACCACATCGACAAGGATTCACACGTTCCACCACTGATGCTCAATAGCAGCAGTGTGTACTATCTACAAGATGCACTGCAGAAATTCACTCAAGATTCTCAGACAGTACCATCCAAATACACAACCACATCATGTGAAAACCACCACTTGCAAGTTCATCTCCAAGCCACTTTACCTTCCTGATTTGGAAATATATTGCTGTTCCTTCACTGATGTTGAATCAAAATCTTAGAATTTTTTCCCTAAGGGCATTGTTGACCTGCCGACATGACATGAACCACAGCAATTTGAGAGGACATCTCACCATCACCTTCTCAAGGGCAACTGTGGGCAGGTAATAAATGCTGGACTCTCATATCTCATGAGGTTTCTTAAAAATTTAGGGTTAGGAAGCCAGTGATATTATAGAATTCCTGCAGTGTGGAAAAAGTCATTGGGCCCTTTGGGTCTACACCATCCTTCCATACAGCTTCCCGCTCAGACCCATCTCCCTCAGTAACCCTGCGTTTCCCATTGGCCATTGCAACAAACCTGCACATCTTTGGACTGTAGGGGGAAACCAGACCACC
This sequence comes from Hemiscyllium ocellatum, assembly GCF_020745735.1. Lineage (NCBI taxonomy): Eukaryota > Metazoa > Chordata > Chondrichthyes > Orectolobiformes > Hemiscylliidae > Hemiscyllium > Hemiscyllium ocellatum. The sequence goes on along the minus strand of NC_083413.1, from coordinate 86,755,314 downwards.
TGCCAGAAACCCACACAAACATGGGAAGAATGTTTAAACTCCACTTAGACAGTAGCGCAAGACCGTATTTGGCTGGATCCCTGCCGCAGTGAGGCAGAAGTGCTAACTACTGAACCACTGTGCTGCCCCTAAGAATAGAATGGACTAGAAGCTGTTGAGTTGAGGGTGTATTGCTGGAAAAGCACAGTAGGACAGACAGCATCTGAGGAGTAGGAAAATCAACATTTCAGGCCGGAGCCCTTCATCAGCATCTGCAGACCTCACTGTCTACTGGAAGCTGTTGACCTGTGTGGAATGTGTAAAGGCAGCATAAGACACAGAGAGAGAGAAACCCTGGTATTACACTTCTGGGAGGCTACCACACCAATGAATGATTGAAGAGTAACCCTGGAAGTGCAGGTATTAATGTTTTGATTCGGTTCAGCAATCTCATAGCTTTGTAGCCCCGGACTTCTGTCATCTCCTAGTGTTTCAGCACTTACAGATTAAAGTGTTAATCCTTTTTAGCTGTAAACTGGATAATCTCACTTTTACGTATTTTGAAATCTGTTTATCATGGGTTTCTTTTCCCCTGTTCCCATAATCTATTAATATCTCTTTGTGATTTTATGCTACTAGCTACACTGATGATAATGCTGCCTCCCTTTGTCTCATTAGACAACTTGATTATCTGGCTTTACGTCACATCATAAGTACGTTATTTGTTGAGGCCCTAAGGCCTCACACATATGACATCAAATGCTGTGCAGGACCAGACAGGAGTGAATCATTTTATCTATTTTTGGTATTGGGCATTGTGATATGGGCTGGTGGGTTAATTCCCAGAATCATTTTCTTTCACCTTTGTGTATTTGAACTCCTGTTGTTGGACTTTGATCTGAACTGCCAGGCTGATGCCAGTGGACCAGAGATTTATACAGTACGGAAGAGGCCTTTTGGCCCATCGGGTCCACACCACCAACATTAAGCTGAAGCTGCACTAGTTCCACTTGCAACACTAGGGCCATAGCCTTGGCATCAGAATGGAATGGTTAAAGACCTGTGTTCTCCTCAAATGATTAGCTGTGCTAACTTGAGCCAGCCGACAAATTAAAGACCAGCTAAGGGATTGCTGACCCACTTGGTCAGCACGTTGACACCTGACACGGAGGAGGTTGGCAGGCAGATGGTAGGCAGTTTTTGGATTAGTGGTGCTGGAAGAGCACAGCAGTTCAGGCAGCAATCGAGGAGCAGTAAAATCGACATTTCGGGCAAAAGCCCTTCATCAGGAATAAAGGCAGAGAGCCTGAAGTGTGGAGAGATAAGCTAGAAGAGGGTGGGGGTGGGGAGAAAGTAGCATGAGTACAATAGGTGAGTGGGGGAGGGGATGAAGGTGATAGGTCAGGGAGGAGGGTGGAGTGGATAGTTGGAAAGAAGATAGGCAGGTAGGACAAGTCATGGGGACAGAGCTGAGCTGGAAGTTTGGAACTAGGGTGAGGTGGGGGAAGGGGAAATGAGGAAACTGTTGAAGTCCACATTGATGCCCTGGGGTTGAAGTATTCTGAGGCAGAAGATGAGGCATTCTTCCTCCAGGCATCTGGTGGTGAGGGAGTGGCGGTGAAGGAGGCCCAGTACCTCCATGTCCTCAGCAGGGTGAGAGGGGGAATTGAAATGTTGGGCCACAGGGTGGTGTGGTTGATTGGTGCAGGTGTTCCAGAGATGTTCCCTAAAGCGCTCTGCTAGGAGGCGTTGTACAGCAAGCTCAATTACTTGATAGCATATATTCTTCCAAAATCAGATACAATGTTCAATACTGTAATGTAGCGGGCCACACTGCAGAGTATCCAGATAGTAAGTAATGTATGGAAGCCAATGTATAGAATAAAATAGAATAGCCTTTATTGTCACAGGCACTTGAAAAAGCTTATAATGTCATCTCTGAATGCCACCCTAGGTAAATGGTACCTAAGTACTTTAAGTGTTGTTAGAGAATTGAAATAGTAAAAAAAAGATCAACATGGGAATACAGAGTTTAACATGTCCAGTATGACAATAAAAAACATCTGTAATGTACTCAAGTTATAGTCCTTTCCAACATGAGTCCGTGTACCGGGCTTCAGAACGCAAGGCCAAGCCGCTTCTATATGTTGGCTTCCATCCAGGAATCACTCTGCTCCCATTTCAAGTCACGGCCTGTGATTTGGCCCGCACTCACTCTGTACTCACTCCTGGACTTGACCCCTATTCTCTCTGCTCTTGCTCTAGGACTCAGTCCGTGTTTTGACCCACCATTGTTGTGTTCCCATTCCGGGACTCAGTCTGTGACTTGCCCCACCATTGCTGTGTTCCTGCTCTGGGACTCAGTCCGTGTTTTGACCCATCATTGTTGTGTTCCCGTTCTGGGACTCAGTCTGTGACTTGACCCACCATTGCTGTGTTCCTGCTCCAGGACTCAGTCTGTGACTTGACCCACCATTGCTGTGTTCCTGCTCCAGGACTCAGTCTGTGACTTGACCCACCATTGCTGTGTTCCTGCTCCAGGACTCAGTCTGTGACTTGACCCACCATTGCTGTGTTCCCGTTCTGGGACTCAGTCTGTGACTTGACCCACTATTGCTGTGTTCCCGTTCTGGGACTCAGTCTGTGACTTGACCCACCATTGCTGTGTTCCTGCTCCAGGACTCAGTCTGTGACTTGACCCACCATTGCTGTGTTCCCGTTCTGGGACTCAGTCTGTGACTTGACCCACCATTGCTGTGTTCCCGTTCTGGGACTAAGTCTGTGACTTGACCCACCATTGCTATGTTTCCACTCTGGGACTCAGCCTGTCCACCCTGCCCCTGCCGGGGCTTGTCTCCCTTCATTTAGCCCCCATTCTCTGGATAGGGTACCTTAAGAAGTTAGAAGTTGATGAGGGAAACAAAAAATGCTGCAAAGAAAGTCAAAGAAGGAAAGGAAACGGAAAAGAACTGGTGAGCAGAAGAGCTTTGACTGGGGTATCTTAGTCTGCCACCATCTTGTCAGTTGTACTTTATTTATGCTATAAGGTAGTCCGATATTAGATAGTTGGTGTTATTCAAATATTCAATATTCCACAGAAGTTGGATTAAATGACGCACATTATTGCACATTTGATTTTGGATAGTCATTGGCAGATGGTTGTCCCTTTATTTGAGGATAACACCTACTCAGGATTGAGAGTTTCTGCCATGGATCTTCATGTGAATGAACAAGCTGATTCAGCATTCTTCCAAATATTTCTAACATTCATATCAGAGGACAGTTCATGTAGGATAAGGAATACAAAACATAGCCCTGCTCAACCCCAGACTGGATTTTAAATGTGCTTCTAATTTTCCTTTCTTGACATTTGCAGTCATATCATCACGAAGCTTCTTGGACATTTAAATCTCTAGAGCACAATCTATAGACCCTCACAATGAATCAAATTGAGACACAGGATAAGGAGGAGGCTACTCAGCCCCACGAGTCTGCTCCACAATGCAATATGATTATTGCTGAAATCTATATCAATGTCTTTTTCCCATACTATATGCATATCCCTTCGTGCTAATGCATTTAGAACGCTGTCCATTTCAACTTTAAGCACAATCAATGAGAGTACCCACAGCCCCCTAGGATAGATAATTTTCAAAATTCATAATCCTCTGAGTAAAATAATATCAACTCATCTCAGTGGCTCCTTCCATGTTTTGAAGTTGTGGCCCCTGCTTTTGGACACTTTAGCCAAGGGAAACACCTTACCTGCATCTTTCCTGTCTATTTCATCATGTATTTTGTAAGTTTCAATGAGGTCACCTTTGGAATTCAAGACAATGCAGGCCCAACGATGTTGTAATAAAGGCCACCACACTTTAGCCTTCCTGACAACTTGCTGCACGTTAAACATCAGTGACTTATTGACAGGGCACTTAGGTCCCTCTGTACATCTACATTTCTCTTTCTCCTACCAAAGTAGATTACCTCACATTTTTTTACATTGTATTCCATCTTCCATACTTTTGCCCACTCACACTGTCTGTTCAAATCCACATGAAGCCACTTTTCATTGATTTCAATTCATAGAATCCCTACTATGCAGATAGGACCCACTTGGTCCATCAGGTCTGCACCAACCCACTGAAGAGCATAGGCACACCGCACCCCACCAACCCTGTATTTACATGGCTAATCCACACCATGATGGATCCCTAGACAGAACAGGACAATTTAGCATGACCAATCCACCCAAACAGCACATCATTGGTCTGTGGAAGGAAACCAGAGCATCTGGTGGAAACCTATGCTGACACGGGGAAAATGTACAAACTCCTGAGGGATAATGAGTCAAGGCTGGAATCGAACTCGGATTCCTGATGCTGTGTGGCAGCAGCGCTAACCACTGTGCCATCATGTTCGACTGATTGACTCTAGTTAGTCAGGGAGTTGCTCTGAGAATGGAACCAGCAAATGTCATTTGTCATTTTGCTGAGCTGAAAGAGGTGCACTGTGTGTATTTTTCTGATTGCAGGACCCTATGTATTAATATACATAGCTACTCATACCTGCAAATGCAACACACTGTGAGCCTGAATTATACTCTGGTTGTTAGCATAATTCTTTACGTTTGAAATGGCACTCTTGTGAAGTGTCTTGAAGTGTGCAAGTCAAAACTCTTTGACAAGTATGCCTTTTTTCCAGCAATGCAGCCTTTGTAGTAGATTTTAGCATCTTCCCATTTTACATCTACTGCTGGGAGGCTAACAGGTCTGTAATTTCACATTTTCTCTCTTACAGAGGTTTATAAAATCATGAAGGACATGGATAGGATGAATAGTCAAGGTCTTTTCCCCAGGATAGGGGAGTCAAAAACTAGAGGGCATAGGTTTAAGGGGAAAGATTTAAAAGGGACCTCAGAGACAACCTGTTCACCCAAGAAAAATAAACAGTGAAGCAACCTTCAGGATTGTCGAGTTCAAACAACAGGGAGAGGCTAAATTGGCTGCAGCATCAGAGGATGAGGGGTGAACTTGTAGAAGTTTATTAAATCATGAGGGGTTTGGATAGAGTAAATATCCTTTTCCCTATAGTAGGGGAGTCCAAACCTCAATGGCATAGGCTTAAGATGAGAGGGGAAAGATATAAAAGATAAATAAGAAGCAACTGTTTCCTGCAGAGGATGGTGCATACATGGAATGAACTGCCAGAGGAAGGGGTGGAGGCTGAAACAATAAAAATATTTAAAAGGCCTCTGGATAAGTATATGAATAGGACAAGTTTAGAGGAATATGTGCCAAATGCTGGCAAAGAGGATTAGATTAATTTACGATACCTGGTTGGCATAAATGAGTTGGACTGAAGGACTTGTTTCAGTGCTGTACAACTTTACGATTCTATAACTCTATCACTTTTTAAATGGTGGAGTAACAATTTCTGCTTTCTAACCTTCTTGAAACATATAAGATTCTTAGAAGGCTTGACAAAGCTGAAGAGGTTACTTCCCATTGTGGGAGAGTCTAGACCAAAGAACATAACCCCAGAGTAAGAGGTTGCTGAATTAAGGCAGAGATTATAAGGAATTTCATCTCTTGGAGGGTAGTGGATCTGTGGAATTCTTTACCACTGAGGGCTGTAAAGTTTGGATCATTACGTATATTCAAGCTGAGATAGACAGAGTTAAAATAAGTAAGGGAATCAACAATTTTGGGGATAAGTCAGGAAAGTGAAGTTGAAGATTATCAGATTAGCCAATGATCTCATTGAATGGATTTGATGGGCCAGATGAGTAACTTCTACTCCTGTGTCTCGTACATCTCTGCTGGTTGGAGTCACATAGAAGACAAAGAAAGATTGTCGTCATTGTTGGAGATCAGCTATCTTAGCCACAAAGATACCAAATTCTGAGAGCACCCTGAGAAGAGCCCCCAGGTAACACCAAGGGCAATTCACCACCATTTAGAGCTCTTCTTCACTACAACCATTTATGCTTCTTGACAAAAATCTACCTCAATCATGGGAGAATCTTATAATGTAGACAGTTCAGTTCAGTTTGGTTAGCCAGTTCATTGGTAGGGAGTGGGCTCTACTTTACAATCCAGCTGATAGGCATCTGCTTCGGGTAAACCTCATGGCACTCACTGAACCATACTGAATGAAACCCATCTCCCTTGAAGTGTGTTCCTTATGGTCACCGTTTCTATTTGAACAATGGCTTGAGTGACACCAAACAATGCCAAACTGAATAGAAATGGTATGCTGGCATGTGGAGAAAAGACCACAGATTGGCAGTCGATAACAAAACAACAGACTCGATGGGCTGAATGACCTCTTTCTTTGGCATGGCAATTCTGTGATTCTGTATGAAACAGGTTCCTCTGCTATAGGTGCTTGTAACTTTAGGGACAATTCTAACTTCGTAATGTGCTAAGCAGAGACAGCATACATAATCACAGGAAGTGATGAAATGTCACATGCTCTCTGTCTCTGTCTCTCTCTGTCTCTCTCTCAAAGAATCTTGTGGTAAGGTGAATCCCACACTAAGTTAAGTCCCAAAAGACTTAATGTTTTCCCTACCTCAGTAGACACAGTGAACATTGTGAGTCAGCCAACAATGCCAAGAATATTATGTGGTGGCAGTAAGGAAAGACTAACTCTGCCAATACCAGAAAGGGTTAGCCACATCACAGGTCTCAATCAAGGAGTCATGATTTGGAGATGCCGGTGTTGGACTGGGGAGTACAAAGTTAAAAATCACACAACACCAGGTTGTATTCCAGGTATATTTGGAAGCACTAGCATTTGGAGCGCTGCTACCACCTGATGAATTAGAGAATGAATTCCATTGTCAAGTTATACTAAGGAGACAGTGTTGATGGATTTATAAATGATTTACATAGACTTGTAGAGGGCAGTGCATGACAACTTGAAAAATTAGAGAATCAGAAACAGAATCACCATGAGAGTGGTGGATGAAGTCTTGTCTGACCACTCAATGTTACTTTCTTGACCTTTGCTACCTGTCCATTTCCATTCCCATCTATCCACTCCATCCTGCCCACCAACCTATCACAATTATGTCACACCGGCATCCACCTATCGCCTTCCCACCTCCCTCCCAGCCCCGACTCCACACCCCATTTATCTCTCAGCCCCCTTTTTCCTCCATATTCCCGGTGAAGGTTCCTGCTTCTCAGATGCTACCTGAAATGACCGGCTGTGCTTTTCCAGCGTCACACATTTTGACTCGGACCATTTGTGGCAAGAGCAGATTTACCCTCGCAAAGGCAATCAAACCCTACAGATAAGCAAAGTCAGGAAATAAAATTGATTCGTGATTTGAGGTCATGGGGAATGTTATGTCAAATAACAGATTCAGGAGATCAAGGGCTGCAATTCACCAGGGTTAAAGTTGTGGTCAGTTTGATCTTCACCACATTAAAAAATGGAAGTCGGTGGCTTCGGTGGGGGTAAGATGTAGTACAGAGGGTTAATTGTAAATGTGCAATATGCTAGTAAGGTGGTGTACATCATCACAGAAGTGGCTGCAATATCGTATGATGATCTGTTCTCTCTCTTGTGTAATCATAAGGCAAGATATAACCTGCAGTGAGGTATGTTCCACTAAAGTTGTTGCTTCCCTTAAATGCTGAAAATGTGTTGCTGGAAAAACGCAGCAGGTCAGGCAGCATCCAAGGAGCAGGAGAATCGATGTTTCGGGCATGAGCCCTTCAGTAATGAGGAAAGTGTGTCCAGCAGGCTAAGATAAAAGGTAAGGAGGAGGGACTTGGGGGAGGGGCATTGGAAATGCGATAGGTGGCAGGAGGTCAAGGTGAGGGTGATAAGCCAGAGTGGGGGTGGGGACGGAGAGGTCAGGAAGAAGATTGCAGGTTAGGAAGGCGGTGCCTCCCTTAAATGGGCAGATTCTGTAATAATTCTCTATTAATCAACAATATCAAGAATATTCTCACGCTAATTTAGACCAGTCACTTAGTTGAATGTCGGCTGAATCTGGAGCTCCTTTCATGTCTGTTCAGTAGAATCATATCTATAGAACCAAAATAGAGGAAAAACTTGCATTCCCATATCATCTGTCACAACACAGATGATGTTCCAAGACCATTCATATGCAATGAAATTTTTGTCATTATTGTTATGTATAGTAGAACAGCAGTGAATTCACATACAGCAAGCCCCTTCAATTGGCCATGTGATAATAACCAAATAACTATGCTCTGCAACATTGCTTGGTAGGGGATTAATAACTGGTTTAACCAACGGGATATTGAACCAGAACTTCTTTGTGTAATTGCCTGTCCTTGCAAGTGAATACAAGCCAATGATTCTGTTTCATTTCCATGACATCCCTCTTCGCCTGACAAAGCAGTGAATCATCATCTGCATTTGCAGCAGCTCTCAATTGTTATGAAGAGGCTTCAAGTACTGCCTTAAAGGTCATCCAATTTTGTCAAATAGCTCTCCTTTCCCTGAACAAGCATTGTAGCAGGAACCTGCTTTGTAATGATTGGCGAGCAGATTTCTCACTTCAGTGTACTTGTAATTTGGTTGCAGAGATGGCAGACTCACGAGATTACAAGGAGTGTTTTGATCAAGGATTTTAAAATAATGAAAGGATCAGGAAGAGTGAGAAAAAAATAAATGGGTGCCAGTTGTGTGAGGTGTCTGGAAGAAAGGGGCAGGGATTTACGATTAAATGTAAAAGGTTTAGAACAGGCAACAGGAAAAACATGATCACTGAGAGGATGTGAAAGAAAACGTACTACAGCTTGTGACTGAGACAGAGACTCTGGTGGGAATTTTCAACGTTTACAGTTGGAGAATGACAGTGACCGAGTTTCATAGTGTCATTTCCACTTTGGTCAATGCTATCGTATGCAATCCTCCACTTGTCAGATCAATAATTCTTTGAAACAATGTTTGGCCACAGCAGAAACTGAAGCTTGTATCCTAGAGAAAGATTGTCAAGGTTCTGGTGGGCAAGGTGGTGGAGAGAAGGTCAGTCCTGGGTCAGACCGAAGCAGCTTGGACACAGAAAGCAGCATGTGTCAGGTGCTGTCCCCAGGGTGAAAGGTACTGGGGAACAATGCAGGAAACAGGCAATAAGTTTCCATGCTCTCCAAGGATAAGTGACATATCAGTAAATCCAACTATGTCACTTCACACACCTATCGCTCAATATGTTCACCCTCCACCAACACAGAGATTTCTCCTTAGTTGGTACTTGATGCGGGTTTGACTCAGGGGTACAATTTGATGAGCACTCATGTCGTCAGTCATTAATCACAAGCTCAACCTGAAGGACTGATATGGGAACAACACGCAGGCTATCGCAGAGACACTTGGAGGCTGGAACCAAGTTGGAGGAGTCTGTCTGTATTCTCGCTATGATGGTGCCTCTGGCTATCTCCAAGGAAGGAACAGGCTGGTTTGGAGACCAAGGTCCAGCCCACACCGAGCCTGCTGGACGTGTGCTCGACTTTACATCCCTTCACTCTGAATTTGGGTACTCAGCATCAGTGTAAAGGTGATGAGATACATCGCACCCACACCAGATACCCTTCCTCTCAGGAACAAAGCAAGGATCCATCGGGAGGAGGAGCAACACATCAGGTAGAACCCCGCTATCTTCTTCACTGAACATTGTGATCTGCCCTTCCAGTGTCCTACCTTTCCAATTCCACCCCCTCCACATACACCCCCCCGGCCTCTAGATCCAAATAACCCCAAGGTATGACCAGCATGGTGTTCCAGGCAAACAGGGACAAAGCAACTGCAGATAGTGGGAGAGAGAGAAAGAAATGAACACACTGAGGGCACATAGGTGGCACAGGTGCCACATCGTTGTTAAAAACCTATCATGCTTTTCACTTGCTCTGTTTCAATCTTTGCTGTGGTATTACTTTCAATATAAGACCTGGTTAAGTCACATCTAAGTGAGAGATGAGGAGCCTCTTCCTACATCCCAAGGATGTAAAATATTGTAATCACCAAACATTGCTCATCTAACACAAGCAATTGAGTCTTTGATGGCAGATATGCTCCTGCAGGGATTCCTGAACCTTAACTGTGGGCAGGAAAAAGAGTGAAAGGGCTAGAACCATAGGGGAGTGGATAAGCAGTTCTGTGGTTGAAAACGAGACTCCTGAATGGTACGTTGCCTCCCAGATGCATAGGTCAGGGAAACTCAGATTGGCTGCAGAACATTCTGAAGGGGGAGGATGAACAGCCAGCTGTTGTGGTGCATATAAGCACCAATGATAATAGTAATAAATAGGATGAGGGTCTTACAAGCAGAATTTAGAGAGTTAGGAAGTTGAAAAGTTTAGCTAAGTTAAAAAGTAAGACCTCAGGGATAGTAAACTCAGGATTGCTACCAAGACCACATGCTCGTCAGATTTGGAATGAAAGAATAAGCAGGATGAATGCATGGCTTGAGAAATGGTGCAAGAGGGAGGGGTTCAGGTTTTTGCGATATTGAGACTGGTTCTGGGGGAGGTGGGACTATTATAAATTGGACAGTCTATACCTGGGCTGAACTGAAACCAATGTCCTTGGGGGTACTTTTGCTAAAGATGTTGGGGAGGGTTTAAACGAATGTGGCAGGGAGATGGAAATGAAATGAGGAGGTTAGTGGACAGGAAGGAGGTAGTAACTAAAGCATGTAAGAACTAGATAATGAAATCAGTGTGACTACCATGGGGAACCTTATCAAACACTTTGCTGAAGTCCATGTATATGACATCTACAGCCCTTCCCTCATCAATCAACTTTGTCACTTGCTCAAAGAATTAAAAAAAAATAAAAAAAAAATAGGTCGATAGAATGGTCAAGATGGCATACAGCATGCTATCCTTCATTGGAGGAAAGGGTTGGCAGGTCATGGGTTACACTTGTATAGGACTTTGGTTCGGCCACATTTGGAATACTGAGTACAGTTCTTGTCGCCAGATTACGAAAAGGACGTGGATGTTTTGGAGAGGGTGCAGGGGAGGTTCACCAGGATGTTGCCTGGTATAGAGGGCACGAGCTATGAAGAGACGTTGAGTAGATTAGGATTATTTTCATTAGAAAGATGGAGGTTGTGGAGAGAGAGACCCGATTGAGGTCTACAAAATCATGAAAGGTATAGACAGGGTGGATAGCAAGAAGCATTTTCCCAGCGTGGGAGACTCAATTACAAAGATTGCAAACTTAAGGTGAGAGGGGAAAAATTTAAGGGAGATATGTGTGGAAAGTTCATTATGCAGAGGGTGATGGGTACTTGGAACACATTGCCAGTGGCGGGGGTAGAGGTGGGACGAAAGCGTCATTTAAGATGTATCTAGATAGATACATGAATGGGCAGGGATCCTAGGAAAACAGATGACAGGTTTAGATAGAGGATCTGGATCAGCACAGGCTTGGAGGGGTGAAGGGCCTTTTCCTGTGATGTAATTTTCTTTGTTCTTTGTTCTTGTTCTTTGTGGCAGTTGCAGCAGGGTGTTATTCATTAATGTGTAGCACACTGACGCCAAAAGTATTGTGCAGTGATTAAGCTAAGCTCTGGCTCATCATTGCCCACTGACACCCATTTTTTAGGTAACAGTACAGAATCAGTTTTAATCCACAAATCACACATCTTTGCTATGCAGGAGCTTTATGGGAAGTCCATTACAATCGAGGCTAGATGATGTTCAGTTGGAGGCTCACACGACCATTGTCCCTTGTAGCACGGTGATTGGAGGCTCACACAACCATTGCCCACTGTAGCACGGTGATTGAAGGCTCACATGACCATTATCCTTTTCGGCACGGTGATTGGAGACTTACACAACCATTGACCCTTGTAGCATGGTGATTGGTGGCTCACACAACCATTGTCCCTTGTCGCACAGGGACTGGTGGCTCACACGACCATTGTCCCTTGTAGTACGGTGATTGGAGACTCACACGACCATTGTCCCTTGTAGTACGGTGATTGGAGACTCACACGACCATTGTCCCTTGTAGTACGGTGATTGGAGATTCACATGACCATTGTCCATTGTAGCATGGTGATATGGTTAATGTAATTTCTGCAGTTTCATGCATTCACACACACAACACACACACACACACCTCACACATAACCCACACACATACACACACCTACACACACACTCACTCACACACATACACACACCTACACACATACACATACACTCACTCACACACACACACCTACACAGACACCTACACACACACACACACTTTCACACTCTCACACACACACACACTCACTCACACACTTACACACACACTCACTGTACTAAAACTGAGGTTTAATGAATAGAAGCTAAATTATGAAACTAATGATTGACTAGGCCATAATGAAGCATGAACTAGAAGTTACCTCCGTAAAGCCAGGAACATGGTAACCTTGGGCAAGAAACCAAGAAATGCTTCGATTAGACACAGAGGGCAAAATACAATGAAAGCTCTTTTCATGACATACACAAAAATCAATAAATGTAATATAACTAGTAGAACATGAAGATACCAAATAGCAGAAATTGTAAAATAATATAACATTTTAATTAAAGAAATTGGCAGAGAAAAGCGTGAAATGCTTTAACCAATGGAATTGTCATTAATGATTTTTAATGTAAGAAAAATCCATAGCCTGAGATGTTTAAACCAATGAAATTATCACCAATGTATTTGAATGGAAAAATAATGTATAAGTATTAGTGCTGTAAAATCTCCCGTTGCGACTTCCGAAGTCCTTTTTGGAACTCGCCCAATCTTCGAAGATTGAATAAACATCTGTTGCTCCGTTTGTGTGTGTCTCGCAGTATTTCGATTTGCCACGGGAGAAGTGATAGCCGGTTGGGATAAGGGCTGATACCAGTCAACTTGGAGTTCGCCTTTTTGAACTTAACCTTGCGGACAGTCTCCCTTGATACAAGGGTTAAAGGACAGTCCGCGGTTGGCAAAGTTCGGAGGCAGGACCCGGTTGTTCTGAATCAGATCCCTAGAGTTAGAATAGTTAGCCAAGTGTCAGGAACTATTCTCCAGAGATTCAGAAAGCCTAGACAGAAATCACTTATAACAATGGTGATTGGAGGCTCACATGACCATTGTCCATTGTAGCATGGTGATTGGTGGCTCACACGACCATTGTCCCTTGTCGCACAGGGACTGGTGGCTCACACGACCATTGTCCCTTGTAGTATGGTGATTGGAGACTCACATGACCATTGTCCATTGTAGCATGGTGATTGGAGGCTCACACGACCATTGTCCCTTGTCGCACAGGGACTGGTGGCTCACACGACCATTGTCCCTTGTAGTATGGTGATTGGAGACTCACATGACCATTGTCCATTGTAGCATGGTGATTGGAGGCTCACACAACCATTGTCCCTTGTAGCATGGTGATTGGAGGCTCACACGACCATTGTCCCTTGTAGCATGGTGATTGGAGGCTCACACGACCATTGTCCCTTGTAGCATGGTGACCAACTAGGCAAGAAGTATTCAAAATGTGACCGTTCACAGATGAAATACTGTCATGGTAGACACTTCAGCATATCAAAGTAACATAATTGTGTTTGTGCACTCCGAAGCATTGAAAGAATAGAGAAAGAAACAGTCAAAAAGACCATATCTCAGGAGTTTGTAGCTTTCACGAGGAACTGGTCTGCAGCAGGCTGATACGTTATATTCTCATGGCTGTTACAGGCATAATTTCAGCTCGATAGCCTTTGCACACTGTCGCAATGCTGCATCTTCCCCAGTAGTGGAGTTATGTACAGCTACTTTAATGATGATTCACTCAAGACAAGATTCAAACACTAACATGGTTAGTACATTATTTAAACTGTGAACAGTTTAACCAGGTTTGACGAATCTTTTACTCAGAGTTGGGGCTGTCTGCCAAATGAGCAACTCAGGTGCACAAACAAAGGAAATTTTCACCCAGCTCATCATCCAGGAAACAAGTTGCCGTGAGGTTGTCTCTATTCTCCCTAGTTGACCTGGTTAATCTCCCAATCCTCTACCTTATTTTCATCCTCACAGGATTGCTCTTGCTTACCCTCTTGTCTTCATCCAGGATATCCTTCCTATTGTCAGCTCCAGTTGTGTAGGGCACAGTATACATAATAAACCAGTTCAAGGACCTACAGTCCATTTCACTATGGCCCTGATTAAAGCCAGGGCAGCTTTGTACCTTTGTTCTGCATTCAGCTGTGGATTGTGTAAAGGTGACATGAGTCACATTGCAAGGGTCTCCCATTATCTCCCAGAAGCCAACCTTGTATGGGGCTGACGATGTTGGACAGAGGCTGGGACCTGGAAAGACTCTATCACATATGAGTCTTGGTAATTACCAGGGTATCTGGAGCAAATCTCAAAATGCCATCTTTGATGATTGCAAATTATTTATACATTAAAGGAGTGGAACTCTTCCCTATCCTCAAACCCTGCTGGTTGGTGATAGGACACTCTCAAAGCGACATGAGTACAATTGACAGTCTGCACCAAGGGAAGCCTGTGATGGGGGTGAACCGCAGTGCATTAGCTGTTTGACTCTGTTCATTGAGGTTGAAATCAATGAAGGAGTGGGTTCTGGTGACAACAGTACCAGTCTAACCACCGATGCACTCATAAGTTGAAGATTGGGAGAAGTCACAGAGATCATGAGTTCCTCCTGAAATAAGCTGATAGCATAAATAGAGCTGAAAATGTGTTGCTGGAAAAGCGCAGCAGGTCAGGCAGCATCCAAAGAGCAGGAGAATCGACGTTTCGGGCATGAGCCCTTCTTCAGGAACCCGAAACGTCAATTCTCCTGCTCTTTGGATGCTGCCTGACCTGCTGCGCTTTTCCAGCGACACATTTTCAGCTCTGATCTCCAGCATCTGCAGTCCTCACTTTCTCCTGATAGCATAAATATCAAGGGCAAGTTTGATCTTGATGGCAACATGAATGGGATTGGCACACAGACCTGGTGAGCACAAATCCTCCTCTAGGAGCTGGCACAGTTCTAAGATGAAGGAGAGGCCCATTCTTAATGTTTGGCAGCATTACCATCCTGACGTTTGCAGGTAATTTTAGCAAAGTTAATAAACTGCAAATTCTCTGCATTTCCCTGTACCTCCTTGGTGGCTCACATTCTGGGGATTGCACACCAGCAGCTGGAAATATCTATTCTTGCACGCTCTCCCTGTGTCTGCATGGTTTTCCTTCAGATGTTCCGGTTTCTGTCCACACACCAAAGATGCAGGCTCGGTGGATTGGCCATGCTAAATTGCCCCCTAGTGTCCACGGATGTGCAGGCTAGGTGGATAATTATCCACATAACTTTATACAAGTCAATCATGTTCCGCCTCAAATATATTGCTCTCATCTACACATCTGGTCACCTTTTTGAAAATGTCAGTCATGACCCCCCCTTAACAAAACCATGCTGAGTGGTCTTGATTAATCCCTGCCTCTTGAAATCCTGATTAATTCTGTCCCTCAGAATTTCTTCCAAAGATATAGCCACCCCCGAGTTTCATCTGACTCTAAACTAATTTGCCTTTGGTTTCCTACGAAATATCTTTTTGAAAATTGGGACAGCTTCTTAGAACAATGGTATTTTTCCTTTGGCAAAGTCTAATTAACAGAATTCATTAAGGCCACTTGCAAACTGGAGGAAGAACACCTTGTCATCCATCTTGGGAGCTTACAACCATAGGGCCTTAATATAGAATTCACCAGCTTTCAAATCTCCCCACCCCCTCACCTCATCCCAGGTCCAGCCCTCCTTCTCCACCCCAGCCCCTTGACCTGACATAACATGTCCATCTTCTTTCCCACCTATGCACTCTACCTTGCTCATTGGCCAAACGCAATCATCTCCTACCTGCATCCACCTATTGTCATCCCACTAACAGGATAGGTCAGAGTCAGCATGGATTTATGAAGGGGAAATCATGCTGACTAATCTTCTGGAATTTTTTGAGGATGTAACTCTGAAGATGGACGAGGGAGATCCAGTAGATGTAGTGCACCTAGACTTTCAGAAAGCTTTTGATAAGGTCTCACATAGGAGGTTAGTGAGCAAAATTAGGGCGCATGGTATTGGGGGCAAGATACTAACTTGGATTGAAGGTTGGTTGGCTGATAGAAACAAAGAGTAGTGATAAATGGCTCCATTTCGGAATGGCAGGCAGTGACCAGTGGGGTACCGCAGGGATCAGTGTTGGGACTGCAGCTTTTTACAATATATGTTAATGACATAGAAGATGGTATTAGTAATAACATTAACAAATTTGCTGATGATACAAAGCTGGGTGGCAGGGTGAAATGTGAAGAGGATGTTAGGAGATTACAGGGTGACCTGGACAGGTTAGGTGAGTGGTCAGATGCATGGCAGATGCAGTTTAACGTGGATAAATGTATGGTTATCCACTTTGGTGGCAAGAACAGGAAGGCATGTTCCTCCCTAAATGGAATCAATTTAGATAAAGGGGCAGTACAAAGAGATCTGGGTGTTCTTGTACACCAGTCAATGAAGGTACAGCAGGAAGTGCAGAAGGCTAATATCATGCTGGCCTTCATAACAAGAGGGTTTGAGTATAGAAGTAAAGAGGTTCTTCTGCAGCTGTACAGGGCCCTGGTGAGACCACACTTGGAGTACTGTGTGCAGTTCTGGTCTCCAACTTTGAGGAAAGACATTCTGGCTATTGAGGGAGTGCAGCGTAGGTTCACGAGGTCAATTCCTGGAATGGCAGGACTACCTTATGTTGAAAGATTGGAGCGACTGGGCTTGTATACCCTTGAGTTTAAAAGACTGAGAGGGGATCTGATTGAGACATATAAGATTATTAAAGGATTGGACACTCTGGAGGCAGGAAACATGTTTCCGCTGATGGGTGAGTCCCGAACCAGAGGACACAGCTTAAAAATAAGGGGTAGGCCATTTAGGACAGAGATGAGGAGAAACTTCTTCACTCAGAGAGTGGTGGCTGTGTGGAATGCTCTGCCCCAGAGGGCAGTGGAGGCCCAGTCTTGGGACTCATTTAAGAAAGAATTGGATAGAGCTCTCAAGGACAGTGGAATCAAGGGTTCTGGAGATAAGGGAGAAACAGGATACTGATTGAGGATGATCAGCCATGATCATATTGAATGGTGGTGCAGGCTCGAAGAGCAGAATGGCCTACTCCTGCAGCTATTGTCTATTGTCTATTGTCACTTCCCTCAATCCCACCCCTCTCCCTCCATCTGTTTTTTAGCCTCCTTCCCCCTCCATAGTCCTGATGGAAGATCCCAACCTGAAACGTGAACTCTCCTACTCCTCTAATGCTGCTTGACCTGCCCTGCCCACACGATATTGACTCGGAATTCATTAATGGTCTCAAGATACTCTTTGGTGAATAACAAGATTTTTATAAAGATGAGAAATTTTGGTGTGAAACTAATACCTTAAACTTAAATTAAGGCAATTGCAAAGGTTTGAAGATAGAGTTGCCAAAAGTAGAATGAGAAAATAGATTATTGGGTGAAACAGTAGAGAAGCAGCAGTGGATATTTAAGGAGCAGTTTCCTAACTCTCAACAAAGATATATTCCATTGGAAAAGGACTCTGCAAACATGGGGAGAGGGGTCCATGGGCACTTTACCCACAGTTAACAATGGAATTTTAGTATATGTTAAAGATATGAGACATTTCCTTTTGTCTTTGAACTCATATGGTCATATACAGCTTACATCTTTCTCTCTCTCTGGTGGGCAATCTATTGCTGCTAATTCACCGCATCAATGCTGTTGCCTTTCCCTCGAATGAACTCAAGGTTAGTTGTTGTGTTTGTTCGTGTCTTCACTTGTCTACAATCTACTCCTGGTTTCATGTGGTCTGATCATGTCGACAGCCTGTGATATTGTGAATTTCTCCTTTCCAAGTAAATCATTTTTGCATGGCCCCAAATGAGTTGATCCAGCAGGTTTTCATTTGTGTGCTGGCTGCATTTTCCAATCTTATTAAGAAATTGTCAGCAGGCTCACGCAGTTCGTACCTTTGGCATTGAAATTCATATCGGTAGATTCAATTACTTGAATTTGGCTGAAGATGAATGCTGCATGTTTCATAACATGTTTAGGTTTCTGTTGACTTCACGTAACTTCCAGTTCTTAGAAACAGTTAACATTTACTCTCCTGCCCTTTTGATATTTTGCTCTCCACTCGTGCCTTTTTGAAAGCTACCAAATGTCAGTACACACTTCCGTTTAAAGATTTCCAATGCCTTTACAACATAATCAGCCTCCCACTTCATGATAAATCATAACATCACAGCTGGGGCTGTTTGTTGCCACAGTGACCATTTGTTTTTGTATGATTCACTCATTTTCTCTCTTTCCAGCACTAACTCACGTTGGTTTCACAATTGAATTTAGTACTAAATTCAATTAAATGTTTGTGGTTTAATTCATCAGCACTCATTTACCACTACGTCATGTCTTCTGGTTACCTTAAGTTAGAAATGATCATTTTTCAGATTCAAAATGTTGGAACATCATGGAGAGCATTTCTCCAAGATGGCTGAAAGACTAAGATATTGTCACTCAGAACATGTCTTTGGGTTTGATGTACTGTTGTCACGTGTACTGAGATACAGTGAAAAGTGTTGTTTTGCATGCTTGACAGGCAGATTGTAACATACCATCGCATAGGGGTGGCAGAATAGAGTGCACAATACAGCGTTACAGCTGCAGAGAAAGAGATCAACCTTAACATCTGAGAGATCCATTCAATAGTGAAATACAAGCAGGGAAGAAATTGTTCTTGAATCTGCTTGAATGTGTACTCAAACTTTTATATCTTCTGCCCGACGGTAAAGAGTGGAGTGGGAGGAGTCTTTGATTGTATTGGTTGTTTCTCCGAGGCAGTAGGAAGTATAGATACAGTCAGTGTTTGGAAGGCTGGTTTACACAACTCTCTGTAGTTTCTTGCAATCTTGGGGAGAGCAGTTGCCATACCACACTGTGATGCATCCAGATAGGATGCTTTCTATGGTGCATCTATAAGAATTGGTAAGCATCTTTGTGGACATGCTGAATTTCCTTAGCCTCCTGAGGAAGTAGAGGTATTGTTGTGCTTTCTTGACCACCGTATTGACATGGGTGGAACAGGACAGATCGTTGTCGATCACTACGCCCAGGAAATTAACACTCTCGGCCATCTCCATTTCATCACTAATGATGCAGACAGGAGTGTGCCTCTCTACTCCTCTTCTTGAAGTCAATGACCATCTCCTTTATTTTGCTGACTTTGATTAAAAGATTGTTGCCTTTACGCTGTGTCAATAAGCACTCAATCCCTTCCGTTAATCTGTTGTTTGAGATCTCACCTTCAAACAGTGGTGTCATCAGCAAACTCGAAAATGGAGTTGGAGTGGAATTTGAACACACAGTCCACTATATATGGCACCTCAAGATGTGCATTCACATCACAATTAGTCTCTAGGTTTTTATGAAGAATATAACAATAGGTCGAAAAGTGTGGTGCTAGAGAAGCACAGTGGGTCAGGCAGCATCCAAGAAGAAGGAGAATCGACATTTCAGGCACAAGCCCCGAAGAAGGGTTTATGCCTGATACATCAATTCTGCTGCTGCTCGGCTGCTGCCTGACCTGCTGTACTTTTCCAACGCCACACTTTTCAAACCTGATCTCCAGCATCTGCGGTCCTCACTTCCTCTCAGTTGATGTAACAATAGCCCTGGGCTGATCATAGGCTGTCCAACCCACCCTCCAGAAAACTGGTAAAGCTGTGACTGTTCTGTCCTTTAATATCACCACATCACTTTTCTTTCTCGCTTTCGGAAGTTCCCTAAAGCTCCACTAGCCTGACTATTGATCTTCCCATCTCGTTGTGCTCCTTTTCTTTATTTCTTTTTCTCATTGTTCTCCTCCCTTTGTTAAGGTTTTAAAGGCACTCTGCAGCTGTTGGCACATTCAGAAATTCACTTCAGTGGTAAGTGAACATTCTTTGACATTTAGCATTAAAACGATCCTGGGCTCCCACTGACAAAATAAAAGATCCTGAGGTAAGGGTCCCACCTGCTGTGTATTTTGTATGAACCGCTGAGCTGTACTGAAGTACCACACAGTCAACAAATCCAGTGTTTACACAGAATCAAGCTCCAATCTCCAGCTGGGCATTGCAGTAATTTTTCATTGCAAGACCCTTCGTCAAGCTCCTGACTCAGAACAACTGCTGTCCCACGTTGGTCAAATGCATGTGATGTCCCATTAATGAATCAGAAGGCTTTGTGCAGAAAATGTGGAACAGCAGCTTTGAACCAGCTTATCTGATGTAAATAAGTCTAAGTGAAACTAATGAATTCAAGACAAACAAACTCACTGCCAAAAAACACTGCTGAGGCCACTGAGGCAGGTGGCAGAGTTAGGACCACGTTAACCTGATGAATCCCAAGCCAAGCATTTTCCCCCTGAATTATACAGTTGTGATTCAATGTGTTTTGCTTCAGTTGTTTTTTTTTAAGCCTGTTCCTGGCCTTGAACAATGCTTGAAATCACATCTGTACATCTAATTGAATGGGAGTGGGAGTTTATGGACGTGCACAGAAAGGGAAGTAAGGGAGAGATGAGAAAACAAATAAATGGACTTGCTTCAGCAAGCGAAGAAATGAGGAGGAATAAAAATTCTTTGAAAAGACGTGATCTGAGTGAATTGGTCTCTTCCCAAAACAAAGAATTTGTGTACGGAACAGGGAGAGTGTCAAACCTGTTTCTGTATGGAATGGTCGAGACTGCTAGACCTTCGAATCTATTGACCATTTTCCCACAAAGGATTCTTCTGTAAAGGATTACTTTTAATATTGGGTTTTACAAGTGCATTGCTGCAAGTTAGGAAAAGAATGAAAGTTGATGAATATGATGATTCTCCCGAGACTTAATAATAAACTATTTGTTAGCTTAAACATAAGGACATTAGAATTAGAGTGGATCAGCTGACCCCTCGAGCCTTATCTGTTATTGAATGGAATTTTGTCTGATCTGCTGCATAACCCCAGATAAATGCTGTTGCCTTATATTCCTTAAGGTATTTGGTTAGCAAAAACATACCAATCACAAATACAAAATTTAAACCTTGATTTGGCATCAAATGTCATTTGCAGAATTTCAAGTTTCACCCCAGTGTTAAATTTCAGAGTATTCTCTCCAACAATGACTCTTCAACTGAGAGAAATAGTGTCTGTGCCTCTGCCTTTTCCTTTACTCTTTAATATTTTGAAAACTTTGAGCTCATTACTTCTTAAGATTCCAACATCCAATTTCCAAAGAAAACAGCTCTAACTTGTATAATTTCTCCTTGTGAGTTAATCCTAGGAGGCCAGTAGCATTCTAGAAAATCTACATTACATAGTCTTGATGACCTAGATATCCTTCCTAAAACATAATACAAATGACTGCCCAAGGTATTACAGGTAAGATTGAATCAGAGCTTTGTAGAATGACTTCTACCCTCTTCCTTCAGCTTTTATTTAAAGCTGATTCATGGCCATGAAGGATAATTGAAATTGCATCTGAAAGGAGATAGGAACTTAAACAGTGCACAGAAAGGTAAGTAAGGAAGAGCTCAAAGAACAAACAACAAACAAAGCAGTGATATGCTACCAGAGGGAGAAGAGAGGTGGGAGTCTAAGAAATCTTTGAAATTTAGCAAGAGAGCTTGAAGAGAGAGAACAAGGCTTTTTGCCTAAGCTGGGCAAACATTGAAGCACGACACTCGGTATTCTAAAGAGAGCTGTGGACTTGTTTGAAAAGCTTAAAGACTCAGAAGATATATGCCATGAAATATTGTGGGAGGTGCTCACATTTGTGTCATAACACCCACAGGAGATCAACAGAGTCTAGGAGTTCCATTTATCTTCCATCAAACTGGCAGAGGAACTGGAAGAAGGCCCTTTGAGTTTCAGGGCTGATTATCTCATTCTTGTGAAAAGGGCAGGATTATTTTCACAGCTGAAAAATGTGTTGCTGGAAAAGCGCAGCAGGTCAGGCAGCATCCAAGGAGCAGGAGAATCGACGTTTCGGGCATAAGCCCTTCTTCAGGAAGGCTTTCCTGAAGAAGGGCTCATGCCCGAAACGTTGACTCTCCTGCTCTTTGGATGCTGCCTGACCTGCTGCGCTTTTCCAGCAACATATTTTTCAGCTCTGATCTCCAGCATCTGCAGTCCTCACTTTCTCCTAGAGGATTATTTTCACACTCCTGCTCACATGGAGGCCTATGTGAAGGGATTGTTATTAAATGAAAAGGGATTATCTGGTGGTATAGTGTGAGAGTACTGGCTGCAAATGTGCATCACCACTTGATAAAAACAGTCCATGCTATCATTTCATTAGGTACACACTCGGACTGAAATGTTTTCAAGTGCTCATGGGTATCTCTCATTTGCATTTTAGATGACCACTAATTCCAGTGCTCTAAATTTAGAAAATACTGATTATATCAGACATCTAGCACACCTCCCCTTTTTCATAGATTCATAGAATCCCTACAATGTAGAAGTAAGTCATCAGCCCACAGCCCATTGAGTGCACACTGATCCTCTGAAGACCAGCCTATCCCCATGCCATCCCTGTAACCCTGCATTTCCATGGCTAATCCACCTAACCTGCACATCCATGGACACTTTGGGCAATTTCTCATGGCCAATCCACCTGGCCTACACATCTTTAGACTGTGGGAGGAAACTGGAGCACCAGGAGGAAACCCACAAAGACACAGGAAGAATGTTCAAACTCCACACAGACAGTTGGCCGAGTCTGGAATTTAACATGGGTCCAGGGTTTTGATGAATTCCAATGGAAATCTTTGGCAAAACATTGTCAGTAGATCTGCTGCTGCCCCATCTCCCCTCAGCCCCTCCCCAAACTGAATAAATCAATAATGTTTGGTTTTATCCCTGAGTTTCCAGGAGTAATGAATGTATGAATGCATGGTCCTCCTCCTTGTGACATTTGAAATTTAAATGGCCTTTATTCTTTTTATCTATCTTTGGCACATGGATAAAACTAGAAGGATAGCACTTCATTTCTGAGTGCGTTATCTAGTGTGGGAACAGAATCAGATACAGACCTGAACAGATAAAGACAGCCGTTTCCTGAAAGACATTACTGAACCAGCTGAGATGTACAAAAACTTGGCAATTTTCCTGGCTGTTTAATTTTCCAGATGCCAACCAGTAATCACCAGGTTTATTGAATTCAATTCCCGGATGCCGCTGAGGTGGGACGTGAACCCATGACCTTCTGCTGTTTGGACAATGCCATGAAAATTAAACCATTGTAGGCAGGCATCACAGAATGGAAGGAAATCATTCATACCTGCACCTATACATCTGCTGTGTGCAGGCACAGATTAGGTAAAATTAAATCGTAGTATTGTAGAAACTATTCTGGTTGTTTTCAGAGTTTTCCTTTTTTTCTGAATTAATAATGTTTTGTTTTGTCTCTCTGAAGCAGTTTCCCGGCTAGTCTCACATGGAAATACTGGTCATTTGCATCACTGTGGCAGAACCAGGGACCCGGGTTCAATTCTCGGGTCGGGCAACTGTCTGTGTGGAGTTTGCACATTCTCCCCGTGTCTACATGGGTTTCCCCCGGGTGCTCCGGTTTCCTCCCACAGTCCAAAGATGTGCAGGGTAGGTGAATTGGCCATGGGAAATTGCCCATAGTGTTAGGTGTATTAGTCAGAGATAAATGTGAGGGAATGGGTCTGGGTGGATTGCTCTCCGGAGGGTCGGTGTGGACTCGTTGGGCCGAAGGGCCTGTTTCCACACTGTAGGGAATCTAATCTTAAAAAGGATAGACTGAATGGTCCAGCCCGTCTTCTTGTCCCTCAGGTTGGTTTCTTTGCAACGGGACTGAAAACTCAAAATGAGCACAGCACGTAGGCTTCCCTTTGTGTTTGTGAATAATTCTCCCTTTACACCCTTTCGGATTTTCAAATAAATCAGATGAATTTAGTGGTCACTGTATTATGGATCAGATCAGACCTCCCAAAGTATTTTATAGAGAAAGCCCAGACCCTAGCTTTTCTATTTTTTAAAAGTCAAGCATAAGGTGCTATATTTCAGATATGATTCAATTGGACCAGCGTTAGCCTTTAATCAAAGCACACTTTATTCTTACAACACCATTAAAATACAGCCAAAAGAAGAATTTGCATAACTTTACGCTATTGAAATACTTAACAAGGTAACATATTATTTAACCACTAACCATCAACTGTTCCAATATAAGGAAGCATCCCATAAACACACCCTTTGCAAATGCAGTTCAACAACCCTGTTATTGTTCTCACATGCTGTTGCTCTCCTGACCAATCGAAAGTAATATTGAAAGTAACAGTCTACCCCATTCGATTTTTAAGAGGAAGCCTCTCTATCTAAGACTTCACTTTAGCTGCAGAGAACTCAAGCATTCAGCTCCAGCAGCCAGCAAAACTCACCACTAACCGAAAGGAAACCCAAAATCTTTTTTAGCCTGTGTGAGGTTGACCCTGCTCACTCAGGCTCCTTTTGTCTAACTTAAAAAAAACATACCAAGGAAGAACTCAAAACTATTTCCCAGCTGCCTGTATGAAGGAGATATTTTGGCACCACTGTGGCAACACCCATCTCTATGGGAAACAGGACAGAAGTCATCTCTTTATTGAGGCATAGTATTGTCACAGTATGGAACATCCAAGTTACAGGGCAGGAGATAGCCATTCAGTCCCTCTGTCACTTGAAAAGGTTATATCTGATCTGATTATGGTATCGACTTTCTTGTCTTTCCCCATGACTCCTTTGTCAGTCAAGAATCTATCTACCTCAGCTCGAAAGTTATTCAATGAGACGGTGCGAAGAAGGCTTATCAGGATGCTACCTGGACTGGATGGCTTGCCTTATGAATAAAGGTTGAATAAGCTTGGACTTTTCTCTCTGGAGAGAAGGAGGAAGAGAGGAGACCTGATCGAGGTGAAAAAAATAATGAGAGTGCTAGATAGAGTCAATAGCCAGAGACTTTTCCCCAGGGCAGGATTGACTGGTACAAGAAATCATAGTTTGAAGATATTAGGAGGAAGGTATAAAGGTAGGTTCTTTACACAGAGAGTTGTAAATGCATGGAATGTGTTGCTAGCTGTGGTGGTGGAAGCAGAGTCATTAGGGACAGTTAAGCGACTGCTGCATATGCACATCGATAGCAGTGAGCTATGTGTAAGTTACGTTACTATATTTTACATTAGGATTAAATCTCGGTACAACGTCGTGGGCCAAAGGGCCTGTTCTGTGCTGTACTTTTCTTTGTTCTATGTTCTATCCCAAATGTTTCTGGGGAAGAGAACTCCACATGCCTTCTGAGAGAAAAGAAAAAGTTCTAATTTTGATCTTAAATAGGAAACCTCTTAATTTCAAACTGTCTCCCTTAATTTGAGCCTCTCCCACAAAGGAAACAACCTCTCATGATCCATTCTGTCAAATACCCTCAGCATCTTTTATGTTTCAATAAAATCACCTTCTTTTTTCTTCAAGATAGTACTGCATATAGGCCCAAACTTTTCAAATCTTCAAATCGATTGCAATAAAATTTCAAACTCAAAAGAGTAGAAGGTGATGGCTGTAAGGAATAGTGTACAATTAATGTAAACATTCACTTCCATGACTATTGATACAGAGTGGCAACAGTATGTACCATCTACATGATGTACTGCAGCAAATCACCCAGACTCCAGCAACAGTACCTTCCAAACCCTTGACCTCTATTTCCAAGGAGGACAAGGGCAGAAGTGACATGGAAACACCAATCCCCTCCAACCTCCCTGTCAAGCCACATAACATCCTGAATTGGGAATATATCACTGTTTGTTCAGTGTCGCCAGGTCAAAATTATGGAACTAACACTGCAGGTGTGTCTACATTCCAAGAACTGCAGCAGTTCTGATGACAGCTCATCATTACCTTCTCAAGTCCAAAGTTGCGCAGGTTAGGTGAATAGGCCATGCTAAATTGCCCATGGTGTCCAAGAATGTGCAGGCTAGATGGATTACCCATGAAAAATGCAGGATAAGTTGGAACGCTCCTCTGTGCGTCGGTGTGGAATCGATGGGCGGAATGACCTGTTTCCATAATGTAGGGATTCGATAATTCTGTGAATCAATTATGATGGGCAACAAATGTTGGCCTAGCCAGTGACACGCATGTTTGGTGAATGAATAAAAAATGTCAACATGTGTCAGTCCCATGAAGGAGTTAAATGTCAGTAGCTGTCATTGTAAGCAAGACTGTGAAAAAGGTATTCATATTCTTAGTGCCAGATGTCTCAAGTCAGTTACATCTGCTATTAATCAGGAATTTGCTAGTTGCTCACAGATGGAAGTGGATTAAACATGAGATGTTATCAACACCTGGTACCAAAGATAGAAGAGATATCGGTGCTGTTTGCAGAACATCTGTAACTTTATCAAATGCTAAACAGGCATCACACTGGTTGTAACAGATTCCTTTCTATCATGAGGATGCTGTTGCTCCACTGTGACTTGGATTAGCAACTGCACTCTGAAAGCCTGATTGTCACTGAGATACATCATTTTTATTGCTAGTTCTTCATCATCAATGAGTTGAGATCAAATCAGCCGGCAGGACATTGGCCATCATTCATTCTTAGATGAAAGATTCCAAATGGTATTTTTTACATATCCCAACCTATGGCGGTGAGCAGATGAATTCCAAAGGGTGTGCATGAGTTCACTGCTTTCTAATGACTTACCTTCGTCAATTACAGCTGCATAAGATTCAATTCCAAAGCCTTGATTCCTCAAAGTGAATTTCATTGCTTATTCAGTCAAACACACACTAATCTACAGAATGAAAATAGAACAGTCCAAATGCTGGAAATCTAAACCAAACCAACAGCAGCATGCTGCAAATACTCAGCAGGTGGGACAGAGAGAAACTGGGTTACCATTGCAGGTCACTGAGTAAATTCAGCAATACTTTGTTTCTATCATGCAACCATCAACTGATGCCTAGATACAATACCAAAACCAGTTTTGATTACATGTCACCACTCTACTGGCAAGGTAAAAGTCACATCCAGGATCTTGTGTGAATAAGTTTTTAACTGGTGTTTGTAAATTGTCTACTTTCAGTTAGCTAGACAAGCTCTATCTCTTATGTTAATGATCTTATTTCTAATGTGTGATAAAAATTAAACATGTGCTTGACCCCAGTATAATTTACAATTAATTGGAATTCTAATTGGCTGGACCATTTCTAATCCACAGTAATGTAACAATCTTTTCATGGACATAACAAATAAACTGTTTGTACATTCCTAAGCATACAAGTTGCTTCTGAAGTTCCTGTTTTTTTGAGATCAACTGGATGCATTTGGTCCTCATTATCAACATCTAGTACAACAGATTGTTTCTCAGATCTCTTCACTAATATGAGATGGACTACTCAAGCTCAACAAACAGCACATACAAAAAAAGGAACAATTTTGCTAGGCCACAGGGATTTGCACTCATTACGATTGTGCGTATTGTCAAACTACTGTCCAATGTCTAAGGTCAATGTAAAGCAATGAATACCAGGGCAAACAGTGTACAGGAATATTGGCAATTAATGTATCCAGCTCTGGTCATTGTAATCATGAAAAGCCATAATGATGGAAATACTTCACACAAAAGAGGCCTTTGAGCTGTGGGACTGAACTACAATATCAAAATCAGTAAAATAGTCTTAGTCTTGTAGGTATACACTAGATAGGTGTAGAGGTGTAGAGAGATCCCATGAAAAGAGAACTTGTTGTTATCTGGTCTATTTACTGTCCAACTAGTTAACATTAACTAAAGAAATATAATCTATTAGTGGAAAATATATAACCACTACAACAGTAATGTGTCTTAATACAGCATCTACAATACTAATGATCGAAAATACATAATAATTATTATATTTAATAAACAAAAGTACTGAAAGAACCAGAATGCTTCACAAAAGCAGAGTCAGACGAAAAGCACAACTGAACCAGTTGAAAGAAAAGACAGGAAGACTTCCATTTATAACACCATTAGATGCCTCAAAGCAGTTTACACCCTGTTCAGAACTTGTAGAAGTGTAGTAACTGATGTAATGTAGGAGGTACAACAACCAGTTGAAACAGAGGAAGCTCCCACAACCAGTAATACCATAGTAATCAGGTAATCAGTTTTGTGATGCTAATACAGAGATAAATATTGCTCAGTATACCAAAAATAAAGTCGTCAGCTTTCCCTTACCATAGTGCCAAGGATTCTTTTATATTCACCAGAGAGGGCAAACACATGCTAGTTTAATTTCTCAAGCAGAACACAACATCCCTGATGAGACCAGTTCCCCTTCACCAAAACATTTCTGCTCAAGTCCTGAAAAGGCACTTGAACACACGACCTTCTGCCTCAGAAACAAGGATGTGTGAGTTTGCCTTCAACAAGGTGTTTTACTACTGAGGCAAATCTTATATAATTGTTTCCAGTAATGTAAGAAGTTGGGGTGGAATCATGATATTGAAGAATTCAACAGACATGTATGTCAACTCAATATCATATACAAGCACTACATTCCTCAGGCAACATCATGTCTTGGATAATGTTATGCTGTATGAGAGGAACCTGCTGCCAGTAGAGTGTTATACTACCAGTGATCCAAGGAAAGATGGAGAATTAAACCTTCGTACCCTCAGGTCATGCACTATGATAGAGTGATAATGTAATGAGCATGTTTCTTAAAGTTATACCGCCTGTAAAACATAACAGTTTTACCCCACTGGTACATAGGGAAAGATTGAATAAAAGCTAAGTTAATTAAATGGCTTTGAAGGAGGGAAAAAGAGAAAAGAGACATAGGGGTTTGGGGAGGGGATTCAAGAGCTTAGATAACAAAAGCAACAGCCATCTAAGGGAGCGAGTGGGGAAGCACAAATGCAGAATTAAGGGGACACAGAATTATGATGGTCTGTGTGGCTGGAGGAGATGATAGTAACCAGGAAGACTAGGTCATGAAGGGTAACATCACATCTGAACACAGCATATCAGACAGTGCAGCACTCCCTTAATACTGTACGGAGTGTTTCAATCCAGATTGTGAAATGAATGTCAGATTTAGGTGAAGACACTTTAAAAAGGTTCAGGGAATGATTTTATTGATGGTCTTAGACATCTCATTGATTCTCCATAAAACAATCAAGCTGTGCTCCATTCATTAAATGGGTGGAAAAAGCTTGTGTTCAGCAATAAACTCACAGAACAAGAGCACAAATCATTCAAGCCAATTAATTACTGCGAACAATCACATTGCTTAAGCATTTTTAAGGTGCCTTTTATTGCTTTACATCGGTTTGTTATTGGCAGTTAAAACAAAATTTAGTACAAACATAACAAAGTCATATCAAACTGAAGGAGTGTGTCAAATGAGTGTTGGAAGTGTTGGCAAAAGTCATCTTCTGCTGAAATCTGTTTGTCTTTTAAAGGTTTGATGAAGCAGAGAAAGCATTTTTCAGGCTTTCATGGCATTCAAAAGTGTTTTATAATGAATGGAGTATGTTTTACGGATGGTGATTATTGTAATCCAAGGTGCAATTGAAAGGTGGCAGCCAGTTAGTGACCATGTGGAAAAGCATTCTGATAGAGGAAGTAGGAATCCAGTCACATCCTGATGAACCTACATCACAGGCCTCCTGCTGTTCAAATCCTAGCTCTCACCTCGTCCCACTTGCTATGTTTGCTGCTCTACATTAACCCCCAACCAAAAACTGAAAGAACAATGAATGCTATAAACCAAAGCCAAAAACAAAAATTGCTACAAAAGCTCAATAGGTCTGGCAGCATCTGTGGAGAGAGAAATCAGAGTTAATATTTTGGGTCCGGTGACTCTTCCTTAGAACCGTGAGGAAATGTCACTCAATTTGAAGGGTTAACTTGAATTTCTCTCCACAGATGGTGCCAGACTTGTTGAGCTTTTCCAGCAATTTTTATTTTTGTCTCTACATTAACCCTTAGTTTAGCAGTGCTTCCATTTGAAAACACTTAGGTCCTACACCCTTTCAGAGCTGTTATGTCTTCTAATCCTTCAAATCTTCAAAATCCTAATGTTCTTTCAATCTCGGCGTTTTGAATATCATTGATTTTCATCTCTCCTCCACTGGACACTGTGCCTTCACCTGCCTGGGCCTTAAGCCCTGGAACATCTTCCATGAACCTTTATGCCCCTCTATCTCTCTTTTCTTCTTGAAACAAGACCAAGCCTCTTTGACCAAGCTTTAGGCCCTGATATCTCCTTAAGTGGCTTGCTGTTAATCTTGCCTGTTAATGCCCCTGCTAAATCCTTTGAGATTGTTGGCCAGATAAAACCTGCTCGATAAGGAGAAGATTTTGTTGTAACAATTGAAGGCAACATTCTATAGATAAAGATGAGACCGTAACATATCAGAGCAGAATTAACACACTTGGCCCATCTGCTCTGCCAACTGATCAAGGCTGATACATTTATAGAGTCCCATCCATGCTGACCATATCTCAACCCAATCTAGTCCCACCTGCCAGCACCTAGCCCATATCCCTTAAAAACCCTTCCTATTCATATACCCATCCAAATGCCAGTTAAATGTTGCAATTGTACCAGCCTCCACCACTTCCTCTGGCAGTTCATTCCATACCTGTACCACCCTCTGAGTGAAAAAGTTTCCCCTTAGGTCTCTTTTATATCTTTTCCCTCTCACCCTAACCCTGCCTTCTAGTTCTGGACTCCCCGACCCCAGAGAAAAAACTTTGCCTATTTACCCTTCATAATTTTGTAAACCTCTATAAGGTCACCCCTCAGCCTCTGACACTCCAGGGGAAACAGCTCCAGCCTGTTCAGCCTTTCCCTGTAGCTCAAATCCTCCAACCCTGGCAACATCCTTGTAAGTCTTTTCTGAACCCTTTCAAGTTTCACAATATCTTTCTGATAGGAAGGAGATCAGAATTGCACGCAATATTCCAACAGTGGCCCAACCCTCAACCCAATTCACCTGTAATTTCCCTGTAGTGTTTGATTCCTTTACAGATCAAGAATCTATCTGTCTCTGCTTTACACAGAGCGAATGATTCGCCCTCCACAGTCCTCTATGTCAGTAAGTACCAAAGATTAACTCCCCTCTGGCTGAAGAAATTTTTCCTCATCTCAGTTCTAAAGAATTGTTCCTTCACTCTAAGGCTGTGCCCTTGGATCCTCAACTCTCCTACTTGTGGAATCATCTTCTTCATGTCCACTCTACCCAGGCTTTTGAGTGTCCTATAGGTTTTGAATTGAGTACAGACCCAGAGTCCTCAATTGCTCTTCATATGACAAGCCCTTTATCCCCGGGATCATTCTTGTAAACTTCTTCCGCCACCCTTCCAACAGCAGCATATCCTTCCTCAAAATGATTGTCAATATTCCAAATGCATTTATCTCTCACATATCCATTTTAAAAAGGTATGGGGAAGCCATTTAATCAACAGATTTCACAAATATCCTCAGTTATCTTCTATTTGGTGGCTTGGGATGTTCAAAGTTAGAGCCACATGGACAAATTCATGAAAAAAGAAGTATCTTTGCCTCTTTCATGTAGGTTGCATCATGTAGGTTATAGAAGGTGTTATTGACTCCTTCTGAACCATGTGAATTTCAAGATTTGGGGGGCAAATGTTAAGTTATAGTCTGATAACAGTAACTGACACTGTACCTGTCAATGTATGTTCCTTTTATAATGAATGGATTCCTGGGAAATATTAGGAATTATTCTCCAAGGCCAGGGACAACCTGAGACCATGTTTTGTCAGCTCTCATTGAAACATGTGAATCTGTCACCGCTGTCACCAGCAGCTGCACATCGTATTCATGTCCACCTGAAACATCTGGGAGGCCTTGGATAAATTTGCTGCCACCATAGTAATGATGTGACTGGACTGGGAACCTAGAGTTCCAGGCTAATGTTCTCGTTCACGGGATAGAGTACCACCATGGCAGATAATGAATTTTGAATTCAATGAGAAAGTTCAACTTGAAATGCTCATCTAATGGTGGTGATCATTCAACAACTGTTGATTGTCATAAAAACTCATTTTGTTCGCTGATATATTTTAGGTAAGGAAATCTACCATCCTCATCTGGTCTGGACTATGTGTGACTCCAGGCCTACAACAATGTGGTTGGCTCTTAACTACCCTCAGGGAAATTGGGGATGGGAAATGGATGTCAGTGGTACCAACATCTTATGAATGTATTACAAAAGCCTTCTTAGTGTTATGGCTCTACTTTACTGATACAAAGACGCCCACATGAGGTCTACAGTAATATCAATAGACTCAGTTTTATCACACAATTAATAGCTAGTAATCTTGCATTATATCTGAGATATATTGCGATCTTTATAAAAGCTCAGGTTATTCTGAAGATTAAATTCTACATCACTGCTACTGGAACATTTTGAAACACAACTTCAGATAACGATAACTGGTTTGCTCCTCCCAAAAACAGATATTCATATCCTAATGGGTGGAGCTTATCTTTTGATGTCAGTATATCCTTTCAGGTCATAACTGCCAAAGAAAACACTTATTAACACCCCATGCTGATATTGAAAGTGTTTAAAACCTACCACCTTAATCAGATGGGCCGATGGACTGAGGATTAGCAGATGGAGTTTAGTTTAGATAAATGTGAGATGCTGCATTTTGGAAAGGCAAAGCAGGACAGGACTTATACATTTAATGGTAAGGTCCTGAAGAATGTTGCTGAATAAAGAGACCTTGGAGTGAAGGTTCATAGTTCCCTGAAAGTGGAGTTGCAGGTAGATAGGATAGTGAAGAAGGCATTTGGCATGCTTTCCTTTATTGGTCAGTGCATTGAGTATAGGAGTTGGGAGGACATGTTGCAGCTGTACAGTACATTGGTTAGGCCAGTTTTGGAATACTCCATTCAATTCTGATCCCCCTGCTATAGGAAAGGTATTTGTTAAATTTGAAAAGATTCAGAAAAGATTAACAAGGATATTGCCAGGTTTGGAGGGACTGAGCTAGAAGGAGAAGCTGAATAGGCTGGGAATATATTTTTCTGCAGCATTGGAGGCTCAGGGATGACCTTATTGAGGTTTATAAAATCATAAGGGGCAAGGTCTTTACCCCAGGGTATGGGAATCCAAAACTAGGGGGCACAGGTTTAGGGTGAGAACAGAAAGATTTAAAAGGAACCTAAGGGGCACTTTTTTCATGCAAAGGGTGGTGCATGTATGGAATGAGCTGCCAGACGAAGTGGTGGAGGCAGGTCCAATTACAAAACTTAAAAGGGATCTGAATGAGTATATAAAGAGGAAGGATTTAAAGGGATATGGGCCAAATGCTGGTAAATGGATCTAGATTAGTCTGGGCTGCAGAGTCATACAGCCTGGAACCAGGCCCTTTCACCTAAACTGGTCCATGCTGACCATGGTACCCACTCAGCTAGTTCCAATGCCTGTATTCGGTCCATATCCCTCTAAACCCTTCCCATCCATGTACCTATCCAAATGTCTTTTAAGTGTTGCTATTGTATCTGTTTCAACCACTTTCTTATTCGTACCATTCTCCAGGAAGAAGTTGCCCCTCAGGGCCTTCTTAAATCTTTCCCCTCTTACCTTAAACCACGACCTCTAGTCTTCAATTCCCCAGCCCTGGGAAAAAGACTATATTCATTCATTCTATCTCATGATTTTATACACCTCCATAAGGTCACCTCTCATTCTCTTATATTTCAAAGAATAAAGTCCTTTCTTGGCCAATCTCTTACTATATCTTAGCCCTACTAGTCCTGGCAACATTCCTGTAAATCTTCTTTGCACTCTTTCCACTTTAACTATGTCTTTCCTATAACAGGGTGACAAAGACTGTACAAGTACTCCAAGTATGACCACACCATATATATAAAACTGTATCATAATGCCCCAACTCCTATACTCAAATGCCTTGACTGATGAAGGCCAGTATGCTAAATGCCTTCGTCACCACCTTGTCTACCTGTGATGCCGCTTTCAAAGAACTATGTACTTGTACTCCTAAGTTCCTCTGTTCCCCAACACTCCTCAGACCTTACCATTTACTGTATAAGTCCTACCTTGGTTTGACCCTCCAATGTGCAGCATCTCACACTTATCTGTTATTGAATTGCATTTGGCAATTCTCAGCCCACTTCTCCAAGATCTGATCATGGCATGGACGAGTTAGACCGAAGGATCTGTTTCTGCGCTGTACATCTCTGTGAAACGATATCAACTTTTCTTCACAGCAATTCCTGAAAGACAGATTGAAGGAATCTCCCAATCCAGATGTCTTGAGCTAACGGTCTAAGAGATGTAACATCTATTGCAGGTGGGAAAGGTTATCATTAATCAACGTACTAATCTGTCACAATAGGAGCTATTTGAGAAGAAATGTTTTGATAATTTATATGTTCAGAAAGCTACTTTTGGATCAACATAGTTGATGCTTCAGGTTTATTTTTTAATTATTCTCGAAAACATAGTGCTAATGTTTCATAAGTGACCAACTTTGGCAATGTGATGAAAGATTTTTTGCTTTGGTTATTTAACATGACTCCAATGGATAGGTTCAACCATCTGCAATTTGCGATTCTAAACAGAGCTATTAAAAGATTATAGCATCTTCTAAAAACAGTGGGTTGAGATTTGGGAAGATCAATACAAAAAATGAAGCCAGGATCTTCATCCTCAAGGCCGGAGTTGGGAAGATGCTCTGCTCAGCCCACCCACAGGAGGAAATGCCAGGGAGGATGGGATTTTCACTGTCAGGGGAAGGCCCCTTTGTGGTAGTTGGGCTAGCTGACTAGGTAAAGAGTTGTTACAGGGGCTGCTAGGTGCTGACGCAGGCTGTTTAATAGGCCCCACCCGTCACCCACTTCCACCTGTTGGGCCGAAGGGTCTGTTTCCACACTGTACGTAATCTAATCTAATCTAATTCACTTAGATTAGGTGCGTTACATTAGATTAGGTTATTCCACCATCCAAGGCAGGAATTGAACACCAGGCCCCTGGCGTTTGAGGCAGCAGTGCTAACCACTGAGCCACCATACCGCCCCCTTGTTAAAAGATGTTTGGCTTGCTTGCCTTCATTATTCAGTCCTTTGAGTAGTTGGGAAGTTATGTTTATATTGTACAGGAAGTTCATGAGGTCTCTTCTGGAATACTGTGTCCAGTTCTGGTTGCCCAGTTACTAGAAGGATATTATCAAATCTGGAGAGGGTTCAGAAGAGATGTTGCTGGGTTTGGAAAGTTTGAGTTATAAAGAAAGGCTGGATTGGCTGAAATTTCTTTCACTCGAGTGTTGGGAGTTGAGAGGTGATCTGATAAGAGTTTATAAAATAATGAGAGGTATAGAGCAAGTTAATGGTAGTTAGCTTTTCCCAAGGATGGGAGATTTTAAGACTAGGGATCTTTAAAGTGAGAGAGGAAAGATTTAAAAAAGACTTGGGAAGCAAATGTTTGACACAGAGGGTGGTTCGTGTGTGGAATGAATTTCCTGAAAGAGTGGTGGATGTGGATACAGTTACAATGTTTAAAAGACATTTGGAAAGACACATGAACAGGAAATGTTCGGGGAAATATGGGCCAGGAGCAGGTCGGTGGGACTAGTTTAGTTTGGAATTATGTCTGACTTGGACTGGTTAGACCGAGGGGCCTGTTTCCATGCTGCATGCCTTTATCACTCTAATATGCATGAAAAAAGCTTTGATCAAAAGTGAATCATTACATAAAAGGATGGCATGGAAACAATGCTACAGGGGCTGCTCCTCCACTCATGTGGCATGAACTGAAGGTGGAAGTGTTGTGATTGTGATGGGCAGAATGAAGAGACAGTTAAGCCCCATGACTCTACGATCATAGAATCCTTTAGTGTGAAAACAGGCTATTCGGCCAAACAAGTTCCCCAGAGATCCTTCGATGAGTAACCCACCCAGACCCATTTCCCTACCCTATTACTGCTGACTAATGCACCTAACCTACACATCACTGAGCACAATGGGCAATTTAGCATGGCCAATTCATCTAACCTGCTCATCTTTGGATTGTGGGAGAAAACCAGAGCATTTGGAGGAAACCCACGCAGACACGGGGAGAATGTGCACACCCAACATGATGGGTTAGCAAATTTGCAGATGACACTAAGATTGGTGGAATTGTGGTTACTGCTGCAGGATGTTGCAGGTTACGGAGGGACATAGATAAGCTGCAGAGCTGGGCTGAGAGGTGGCAAATAGAGTTTAATGAGAAAAAGCATGAGGTAATTCACTTTGGAAGGAGTAACAGGAATGCAGAGTATTGGGCTAATGGTAAGATTCTTGGTAGTGTAGTTGAACAGAGAGATCTCAGTGTCCTGAAAGTTGTCACCCAGGTTGATAAGGTTGTTAAGAAGGCATACAGTGTATTAGCTTTCATTAGCAGAGGGTTTGAGTTTTGGAACCGCGAGGTCATACTGTAGCTGTACAAAGTAAGGCTGCACTTAGAGTATTGCATATAGTTCTGGAAAGGGTTCAGAGGAGATTCACTAGGATGTTGCCTGGTATAGAGGGAAGGTCTTATGAGGAAGGGCTGAGGGAACTGAGGTTATTTTCATTGGAGAGAAAATATTTGAGAGGTGACTTAATTGAGATATATAAGATAATCAGAGGGTTAGGTAGGGCGGACAGTGAGAGCCGTTTTCCTCAGATGGCATTGGCTAGCACAACAGGGCATAGATTTAAATTGGGGGTTGATAGATATAGGACAGATATCAGAGGCAATTTCTTTACTCAGAGAGTGTCAGGGGTATGGAATGCACTGCCCGCATCAGTCGTACACTTGCTAACTTTAAGGGCATTTAAATGGTCATTGGATAGACATATGGACAAAAATGGTAAAAACAATGACTGCAGATGCCGGAAACCAGATTCTGGAGTAGAGCGGTGCTGGAAAAGCACAGCAGTTCAGGCACCATCCGAGGGGCAGGGAAATCGACGTTTCAGGCAAAAGCCCTTCATCAGTATTCCTGATTTTCCTGCTCCTCGGATGCAGCCTGAACTGCTGTGCTTTTCCAGCACCACTCTACTCCAGAATATGGACAAAAATGGAATAGTATAGGTTAGATGGACTTCAAATTGGTTTCACAAGTCAGTGCAACATTGAGGGCCGAAGGGTCTGTCCTGCGCTGTAATGTTCTATTATATCAAAAAAGGATTGCTCAGTAACAATTCACTTATGAGCCACTAGTCCTTGCAGCTTTCTGTAATAATCAAGAGGCCTGAAGAAGGGTTACACATGAAACGTTGATTTCTCCACCTCCTGATTCTGCCTGGCTTGCTGTCTTCTTCCAGCCTCCTGTCTACTTTGGATTCCAGCACCTGTAGTTTTTTTTTGTCTCAAAATAAGATAAGAGCTCAAAGTTTGTGAGAAGATTTGTAGCTCGGGTGCTCGTTGTTGTGGTTCTGTTCGCCGAGCTGGGAGTTTTTGTTGCAAACGTTTCGTCCCCTTTCTAGATGACATCTTCAGTGCTTGGGAGCCTCCTGTGAAGTGCTTCACAGGAGGCTCCCAAGCACTGAGAATGTCACCTAGAAAGGGGACGAAACGTTTGCAACAAAAACTCCCAGCTCGGCGAACAGAACCACAACAATAAGATAAGAGCCTATGCTGTTTGGGGCAAGGCAGAGGCATCAAAAGAGGATTGGCTGACTGACAGAAGACAGAGAGTGGGGATAAAGGTCACATGACCCCTTCAAAACAATTCCATTCAGAGCCTACTCTCTACCCTATCCCTGTAACCCTGCATTCCCCATGGCTAGTCCACCAACCTGCACATTCCCCCAGGCACTATGGAAAATTTAGCCTGGCCAATCCACCGAACCTGCACATCTTTGGATTGTGGGAAGCAACAGGAGCACCCAGAGGAAACTCATGAAGATATGGTGAAAATGACCAAATTTCACACAGATGGTCACGTGAAGCTGGAATTGAACCCAGATCTCTGATGCTAGGAGGTAGCAATGTTCACCACTGAACCACTATGCTGCCCTGGCCCCTCTGCTAAATCCAAACTGCTCTTCAGAGGGTTGGTGTGGGCTCAATGGACCGAATGGCCTGCTTCCACACTGTAGAGATTCTATGATTC
Organism: Hemiscyllium ocellatum; assembly: GCF_020745735.1. Classification (NCBI taxonomy): domain Eukaryota; kingdom Metazoa; phylum Chordata; class Chondrichthyes; order Orectolobiformes; family Hemiscylliidae; genus Hemiscyllium; species Hemiscyllium ocellatum. The sequence continues at coordinate 86,717,107 of NC_083413.1, read as the reverse complement.
TAAGGCAACTGAGCCAGGTTGGAGGAGGTTGGAAGTTTGAGTATTTTCAACTCTCCAGTCATGGAGAAAGTGTTCAAAAGCTCATTTTCATAATTATTGATGTAAAAAGTGAAAAATTGCCTGAGGAAAACCTGGTCCAGGTTCATGATAGACTGGAAGGTATCCTGCCATCACACTTCAACTGCAAGCCCATGAAATTCAGACATGAGTCAATTTTGCACATCACAAAAATCTGACCATATGCAATAAGCTCAGGCAACTCTGTCTACAAGGGGACTCCAAGTGTGGATGAGCAGACCAAGCGTTAAAAAGGTACCACAAGGATGAACAACACTTGATTATGATGGACGATTTATTTGAGTTTAACCATAGAACGGTTTCACCAAAGTGAATGCAAAGAGGAATCCTACAGAAACTCCATGGGGGATGTCTTGTTATTGTGAAATTCAGAGCAGGAAGATAACAATCCGTGTGGTGGACAGGTTTCTGTCAAGACTTACAGGACTATTTTTCCTCATGACAGAAGTGTATCATACACAGCCAAATGCCTACAGGGTCAATAGTTTCAACAAGATTTCTGGCAAGGCGATGGGAAAGGTAAGCAAGGATTTGTTTAATTCTAAAAACGGTGTTCATTCCTGTTTGACTCAAACATAATCTCAATTTATGGAACCCCAATAGTGTGGAAACAGGCCATTTGGTTCAACAAGTCCACACTAACCCTTTGAAGGGCATCCCACCCACGCCAACCCCCCACAGCTAATGTACCTAACCTACACATCCTTGAACACTGTGGATAATTTAGCTATGGCCAATACACCTAACATGCACAGCTTTGGACTGTGGGAAGAAACCAGAGCACCAAAGGAAACCAACGCAGAAACTGGGAGAACATGCAAACTCCAAACAGACAGTTACCCAAGGGCAGAATCGAACCTGGATCGTTGGCACTGTGAGGTAGCAGTGCTAACCACTGAGCCACCCTAGTCAAGGCAAACTTAAGTTCTTAAAATAATGAAAAGATAAAACAAACAAGGAAAATTCACAGCAAAAAGGCAGCAAAGGAGTATAATTGTAGACACGTGGTGAAAACATTGTGAACCTTCAAACCAGGGCAGAAAGTCTGGTCACAGAACATAAAGTCCGAAGCCAGGGTCATCAGAGAAACAGATCAAATGAGATCTAAAATTGTTTGGTATGTCTAGATTCAGGCTCTGGGCAAGTTGTACAATGTGTTCAAAAGTATCTACACCTGATGAAGTAGCAGCGCTCCAAAAGCTTGTGATGTTAAATAAACCTGTTGCACTATAACCTGGTGATGTGTGACTTCTGACTTTTCCACCCCAGTCCAACACCAGCACTTCCACATCAAAAGTATCTCAGGATGTCTACATTCACTTTAATGATCCTATTCAAACTCTTCATCTGCTTTATCATTGCAAAAAGTATTTGTAGGCTCCAAAGAAATTATCCATTTCAGATCAATAAGCAGAATTCAAGAATAATGAAGATAAAGGTCATTTCATAGAACATAGAATAATACAGCACAGAAACAGGACCTTCAGCCCTCACGTTTGTGTCAACCATGATGCCATTCTAAAATAATCTCATTTGCCTGAACATGTACCATATCCCTCTAATCCATACCTGATCATGGCCTGTCTAAATGTCCCTTGAGCATTGCTATTTTATCTGCTTCCCCCACCCTCCTCTGGCAGCACGATCCAGGCACCCACTACCCTCTGCATAAATTAAAGAAAAAACTTGCCATCTAGTATTTGACATTACCACCCTGGGAAATGGTCTCCATCTATCCACTCTATCCCTGCCTTTCAACATTTTATACACTGCTGTCAGGTCGTCCCTTAGCTTCCGACACTCTAGTGAAAAGAATCGAAGTTTGTCCAACCTCTCCTTAAGCTATTACACTCTAATCCAGGAAACATCCTGCTAAACCTCCTTCCAACCCCACCAAGGCCTCCACCTCATATTTAAAAGTACAGAGACCAGACTGCACTCAATACACCAATACACACACACTACTACAATTGTTCAACTGAAGTTCTGCACTGCTACAACATGACTTGTCAACCTTTATATACAATGCCCCGACTGATGAAAACAAATATGCTATATGGTTTCTTTACCACATTATTCACTTGTGTTGCCACTTCCAGGATACTCAATACTTGTATTCCAAGACTCACCCGTACACTCTAACAGTCCTGCCACTCACTGGATAAGGTTTGTTCTTGTTCACAAAATTGTCTCTTACATTTGACCTCACTTGTCTGGATTAAACTCCATCTGTCATTTCTCCACCCCACTTTCCAACTGATCAATATCCTACTGTACCTTTTGAAAATCTCCATCACTTTTTGTGTTATGTACAAATTTACTAATCAGACCACCAAGATTTTCACCAATCATTTACATATACGAGAAACAACAGAGGTTCCAGCACAGATCCTTGTGGAACGTCACTGGTCAGAGATTTGCAGTCACAAAAAGTACCATTTCACAACTACCCTCCGTCTTCTATAATAAAGCCAATTTTATTTACGTAAAAGAAAAACAAAGGCAAAATGTTAAAACTTCACCCACCAAAATCCAACTAAAAAACTGAACAAAAGACAACTGATGGTATTTAACTATTCAACTTGGTAAATCACAGCCCGGATGAAGGACATGTCTCTTGTTGCAGATTATCTGGCACTACATGTACAAATGTTACTTACCACTTAGCAATCTAAAGCTGCATATTGTCCAAGTTTTGCTGCAACTGGATATGGACTGTTTCTATATCTGAGGAGCCATGACCATTGTGTAATTATCAATGACTGAAGATTGGAATGGGAGACATCGTTGAGACTGCAATTATTTGTAAATTCACTTGAGGAAGAAGAGAGTTTAACATCTCCTCCTATGATACAGATTAGGGCGGCACAGTGACACAGTGGTTAGCACTGCCATTTCACAGCGCTAGAGACCTGGGTTCAATTCCCACCTCAGGCGACCGGTTGTGTGGAGTTTGCACATTCTCCCCATGTCTGCGCGGGTTTCCTCTGGGTGCTCCGGTTTCCGGTTTTGGACACAGTCCAAAAATGTGCAGGTTAGGTGAATTGGCCATACTAAATTGCCCATAGTGTTAGGTGAAGGGGTAAATGTAGGGGAATGGGTCTGGGTGGGTTGCGCTTTGGCGGATCGGTGCGGACTTTTTGGGCCGAAGGGCCTGTTTCCACACTGTAAGTAATCTAATCTAGATACACATCACCTCTGAGACTGCAGTACTCAATTTGGCACTGCAATGGAACATCGGCCTGGGTTACGTCCTCCAGTTGCTAAACCCAAAGTATTCTGAATCAGAAATAGAAGTGCTATCCACTGTACCTGTCAAGACAGTTTAGATGTGAACAGCTCAGCAATTTTAATCCTGTCCATTGGGAAGAGAAATAAACTGTTCTGTGAAAGCTTAGGACCTTGGAGCAAACTTCCAATGAAGTCATGTAGCTGCTCTCCAATGGGCATAAATAGCAGAATGTACATGGAGTTGATTCAATTGGAGGAATGAAATGAGATGGAAGATAGAATGTAGAGAATAGCCTTTGTAATGTGACAATATAATTAGAGTCGGGTACATTTTAGATTACCATATATAGTGGAAGTTGGCAATACTATGCCACAGTATTCGAAAGAGGCTGAAGCCTGGTGACAAATTTTGACCTTGCATTCTCCTTGATTCTACTGGAATTCTTAGATGTGGGCATAAAACCATACGACAAAAGGCAAACCACCCCCAGTTCATTGAACAGGGTCAGCTTTTATCTGATCAGTTTGGAATGACGTTGATAATGTATTTTTGTCCCACAGAAGCTTATTGCTTTTCCAGATTAGGCACCATCTGCTCTATTAGGAAAATTGCCCCTTTGACTTAATCTCTTCATTCAAAACTGTACAGGTTTTCTCCCTGGAACAGAAGACTTGTCTCTGTACCGACACTCCTTTCCGTAATCAGGCACTTTCCACAGAAGAGCTTTCTAATCTCCCAGTGCCATGGAAGCCACTGTATACTGTGGAGTGCTCCATCTGTTCAGATTTTTGGATAAAGCATTAAACTGAAATTCTAACCATCCTCTGAGGTAAACATAAATGGTATATGACTATGCAAAGTAGAGCAGGGAAAATAGAGCTAGCAGAACAAATAAGAGTGGCAAAATTTACCACTCAATCAGCATCACTGAAACACAGTTTCGGTCCAGCACTGTTTGTGAGAGCTTGCATTGTGCAAATTGGCTGCTGTGTATCACTAGTCAGGTGGCTACACTTCACTACACTTCAAAAACATTTAATTGGTGATAAAGCACTCTAATACATCCTGAGGTCAGGAAAGACATTAAACAAATGCAACAAAGACGTCAAACATTCACCTTCGATTAGTTTTATTTACATACCACTCTTCACAAAGAGATGAACTGATACAACAATTACCCATTCAATGGGAACCTATTCCACAAATCCATTAAACAGCTAAAGGTGGTTTTAATTCTGAGTCCCAATCTCTCTGTTGATTATTGAAGTTATGCTTGCTGTGAATTTCTAGACTTCAAGGAAAAGGAGCTGATTAAAATGCTTCATTGCAAAGGTAAATTTAAGCATAAGGTGGAGTGCATGAAGTGTGTAAGGAAACTCCTGCATGCTGTTGCACATTCAAGTATAGTGAGTGCATTATCTGCACATTAGAAATAAGCAGGAGAAAATAATTTAAAGGATATTTTATTAATAATGCATGTTTTGTTGAGGGCTGGTTTTAAAAATGATTCCATGGTAACATCATTTATTGTCAGGTGTTATTAAGAACTGAATTCGATTGTGTCAGCTGTTAAGTAGGAATACAGATTCAGAAAATGGCAGTGCATCCAACTCACCATGATGCAGTGACATGGCACAAATATCTATTGATTCTCTGAGTGGTGGTTCACAGTAGGCAGAGTGCTGAGCATTCCTAACTAGCCCACACCTCCAAACTCAGAGCATAGTTATGGGGACATAGAGATCTATAGCACAAGAAAAGGCCTTTGGGCCCATTGAGTCTGCATCGACCAAAAAGAGCTACCTAACTACTCTCAAATATTAGGTATGATTCTGTGATTTCACAATACTTGCTGAAGAATCCTGTGTACTAAAAATTACACGAACAACCAATTCAAAATCATTATTAGTCTTGCAATGTGACTCTTCAATACTTGCTAGAAGCTGCATTTATTCCTAGACAGGGACTCTTCGTTTACAGGCAAAAAGACATGACCAGGCATTGCACCTTGTTTGAATTAAACAAAAACACAAGGGACAAAGTATCCTGGTGCATTCTCCTAGGCAAACCCTCAACCAATCAGCACCCCTTACTCATGTAGAATATATTATTTCACCCTTTGAATTTGAGAATTCTTGCATATTTGAACTCTTGTATAAGTTCAAGATAGAACACTTTGATGATATATTCCTCTTTTCAGCAATAGCCAAACTCTATGCTAGAAAGTGATTGAGTTTTCATTCTAATGGCACTTTCCAGCCTCATAGACCTTCTCAAATCTGACTTCACCCACAAACTGGTATAATGCACAACTATAGACAATATGATAATGCACTCATCTAACCTTTCCTCATTCAAACCTTCCTCTTGTGCATTTATACTTCAGCATTGCTAAGACCTGCCTCTGGTCAGGCAGTACAGACTGATGCATTGTGCATTCTTTTCATGGTAGTATGGAGACAGGGCCTGTGTATAGTGTGAGCTGCAGCTAGAGCAGAGTGGACAGGATGGCATCTGGGCCAACAGAGCAATGTCACAGTCCTGCCACGGTCTCAAGTCAGGAGAATGATGTCCCTATGAAGAGAAAAATGCCTGTTTGTGTGTCTGGTAATTTGGAATACTTGGGACATTACGGGCCTGGTACCTTGTCTGTTGACACTGTCACGGTACATGAAGGCCCCTGGTATCAGATTAAATTAAATTCCCTACAGTGTGGAAACAGCCACTTCAGCCCAACAAGTCCACACCGACTCTCCGAAGAGTAACCCCGCCCCCCCCGACTAATGCACCTAGCAACTACGGACAATTTAGCATGGCCAATTCACCTAACCTGCACATTTTTGGACTGCGGGAGGAAACCGGAGTACCTGGAGGAAACCCACGCAGACATGAGGAGAATGTGCAAACTCCACACAAACAGTCGCCCAAGGCTGGAATCCAACCTGGGACCCTGGCGTTTTGAGGCAGCAGTGCTAACCACTGAGTGACCATGCTGCTCCTTAGCTTGGCAAAGGTTTTGACAGAACATGGAGCCTATTCACTCCAGGACTGGCTAACTCAGACCAAGCTCATGTGAGCCAAGCTTGCGGCCATGGAGGCTCAGGACTTTGCCATTGGTGATCAAAGAGCATTGCGGGGTGTCACAGATGTACTGCAGACTGTCCTGCATCAGAACTGCTGTAAGGCCTTCCAGACAAGAGCTAGTAACTGTGCAGACTCCTAACCTGCTGTCTTCTCTCAGGTGGCAGCATGAGTGGTCCCACCATTGCCACTTCACAGGTGACCATGCTGCTATCCAACCAGTCCAGCCTCATAGTCGTGCAGTCCACAAGACCTGGAGCTGTCCAACATTATCCTTCAAAGTCATCAACCATCTGTGCCAGATAAAATCTGAAACCTTCCCTTAATTATGGTGCACACATTGCAGTAACATCTTGGACCAGAACTAGGACTGAACCAACGGAAGATAAAGTTGCATGTGGATAAGACAGTGAAGAAGGTGTTTGGTATGTTTTCCATTGTTGGTCAAAGCATTGAATGTAGGAGTTGGGAGGTCATGGTGTGGCTGTGCAGGCCATTGATTAGGTCACTTTTAAAATATTGTGTACAATTCTAATCTTCCTCCTATAGGAAGGATGTTGTGAAACTTGAAAAGGTTCAGAAAAGATTTACAAGGATGTTGCCAGGGTTAGAGGATTTCAGCCATAGGGATAGGCTGAACAGGCTGGGGCTGTTTTCCATGGAGCATTGGAGGTTGAGGGGTGACCTTACAGAGGTTTACAAAATCATGAGGGGCATGGATAGGGTAAGTAGAAAGATCGTTACCCTGGGGTGAGGAACTCCAGAACTAGAGGGCATAGGCTTAGGGTGAGGGGGGCTAGATTTAGAAGGACCTAAGGGGCAACGTTTTCACACAGAGGGTAGTATGTGTATGGAATGAGCTGCCAGAGGAAGTGGTGGAGGCTGGTACAAATTCGATATTTAAAAGGCATCTGGATGGGTATATGAATAGGAAGGGTTTCGAGGGATATGGGCTAAATGCTGGCAAATGGGACTAGATTAATTGAGGTTTTCTGGTCAGCATGGACCAGAGGATCTGTTTCCGTGCTGTATATCACTATGACTTCATGACTGTATAACAGTATGGATAGTGTTGCACCTATTATTAGAAGCATTATCAAATGAAGCTGTTGTTATGGAATTATTCTTTTGAGATAAACTTTCAAATCTGTAACTTTGCTTCTAAAAGACCAGAGCTGAAAAATATGTTGCTGGAAAAGCGCAGCAGGTCAGGCAGCATCTAAGGAGCAGGAGAATTGACGTTTCGGGCAATAGCCTTTCTTCAGGAATGACTTAGAAGGGCTTATGCCCGAAACGTCGATTCTCTTGCTCCTTGGATGCTGCCTGACCTGTTGTGCCTTTCCAGCACCTCACTCTCGACAGTGATCTCCAACATCTGCAGCCCTCACTTTCTCCTTCTAAAAGACCAGCACAACTTTTCTTCTAATTCCAAACAACTACTGTATAAGGTAATGGATATAACAGGGTTAATCTGAGTTTAACTGGAGCTCCACGCTCTCTGAGATATAACTCAGGTTCTGTGCAGTTCAAGCCTGGCATGATGTCCTCATGGAAACACATGCCTTACTTACCTCTTGTTACTTGTACTGAATATGCCTCAGAACAGCTTGGATGGAGTTACTAAAACACAATAAAACACATTCTCTACTTAAGATTAAAGCTTCTTCTGCTGATACATTTTCATTGTCCATCCTCCATCATAGTCTACTGAACAGACTAGTGCAGGAAGAAGGATTGGAACCAGACCTATACCTACTTTAAGTAGTTAGTTCCTTGCAAGATGATCACAATGGCCTACTCATCCCTGTTTTAACAACAACCAGAGTGAACTCATCTGGCACATGAGTTAACAGTACTTCCAGTAGCTCTGCAGCTTGAGTTAGTGCAACAAGTTCAGCTGTGTCTGTTTAAGAGATGGGGTGAACAGTGCCCATATAGGGTTGTGGGCATTACCTTGTGCCTTATTTCCTCCAAATCCATTTTACTTTGTTGTTCTTTCACTACCCCATTGGGCAGTGTTTGTAAATATTTTGTTCAATTAGAAACACCAAATGCTCTGGTGGGTGGTATAACCTTTCAAAGGTCCGTAAAAGCAACCCGGGATAAGAAGAAAATGAAAACAGGGTTTGCGCCGTCCAAAATAGTTGATCAGTTTCTAAATTGGTGTTAGGCACTGACTGATGGTATGACCTCCTTTCTCTAGGATGCTTATACGTCACCAATTTCAATACACATTTGACATGAGCTATTGCAGAAACCATTGGCTCCAGTTTCTCCACCATCTTTGTGTCTGCGATTTCCCACAGTACCAAAGCCAGTGGCACTTCGTAACTCAATTTTGTACCCCAAAATTATTTGAGGGCTGTCAATTCTTGATGACCGGATGTCCCATATTTCTGTGCTGATTCTGCTGTTTCTACTTGGACTCCTGAGACTCAATGGTATTTGAGAAAACAGATCGTTTTCAGGATGCCATTGGAAAACAAGCATCGATCATCTGCTCAGTGCAAGCTTGGGTAATCTAACACAGAGAATATACAAAAGACAGATAGGTGTTTCATTTAGGAAGTATATTAATACTGAAAAAAATATAATTGTCTTGCAAATTGCACGGATTCTTAATAATGAAACATGGACTATATTTTGGAGATGAGTGAGTGCCTCTCAGCTTTGATGATGAGGGCAGATGGTAGATTGAAAAGTCCCATCCCTCAGAGAGCTGCAGAAAATCAGAGCTCAGTGACTTGGTTAGGTGGATATTTGCTTATCAATAGGATGCAGTGTTTCACCGGTTTTGTTTCAATTAATGCTCTTGGCACAAAGGCAATATTTACTGCAAGTCAGCCAAATGGTCATTGTCTTTCTGCCAAATCATAGTGAAGAAATGTCCTCACTGGCTGAATCACATCGAGAACCTTTCTCCTGTGCATTGGAGTTGAAAGACACAAGGAAGCAGGTCTGACAATTACATTTGTTAATATTGAGAGCTTAGAAAGTGTACCCTGGGAGACATGAATTGCCGGTAACATTAATACAAAGGGCTAGAACCCTTTTGTCAATTTGTGCAGCTGCTTATCACAACAAAAGTGTATCTATTTCACATTCACAAAAGATTTCAGTGCCAAAACTGTCATTACACAACACACACCACATGCAGCCCAGAACAAGGGCCACACAGCAGGTACCCTGATGTGATCATCAAATCCAATCTGTGTGTTTGTAGAAGATTCAATGCTTGTCTCATCCTTTCTGACACGATCAAAAGCTGTACCTCCTTTGGAACAAGAACACAATACAGTGGATACTGATGGAAACCTGAAATAAAACAGAAAGTGCTGGAGAAACTCAGCGGGACTGGCAGAATACATTGGGAGAGAAATGCTGTTCACATCTTGTGTCCAAAATAACTCTTCTTTTTCACAAGAAACGTTGGCTTGGATACTACTTTTGGACACTTTTTCTGTTGGTAACTCTTTCTATTCTTGCCCCAGCTTCCCCAACCCCACCCTGCTTGAAGAACGTTAGAGTCATCCATTCATTTCAACAGCTCAATCCTCTCAAATTAGAGCATAGAACTTTACTTCAGTTCATAGAACTGTAGAGATCTAAAGCACAGAAAAAGGCTCTTTCGCCCATTGTTTTTGACCAGCTCAGACACAATCATCTAACTACACTAATCCCATTTTCCAGCACTTGGTCCGTAGCCTTGTATGCCTTGGTATCAGAAGTGCACATCTAATACTTCTTCAATGTTAGAAGGATTTCTGCCTCTCACACTCTTACAGGCAGTGATCTCCCCTGAACCACCTGGCTCTGAGCTTCAGTCTTGGTCATTGATCTCTCCATCAAGGGGAAACTTTTCTTCCTGTCTCCCACATCTATACCTCTCATAGCTTATACATCACCATCCAGTCCTGTCCTCTACCTCCAAAGAAAAGAATCCCAGTTTATAAGACCATAAGATGCAGGAATGGAAGTTAGGCCATTCAGCCATTCAATTATGGTTGGCAAGTTTCCCATCCCCATTCTCCCACCTTCTCCTCATAACCCTTGATCCCTTTGACAATCAAGAACCTATCTACCTCAGTTTTAAATACACTCAATGATGTGGCCTCCACAGCTTTCTGTGGCTGTGAATTCCATAGACTAACCACTCTCTGGCTGAAGAAGTTTCTCCTTATCGCCATTTTAAAAGGCCTTCTCTTTACTCTATGGCTGTGCCCTTGGGTCCTAGTCTCTTCTATCAATGAAAACATCTTCCCAACATCCATTCTATCCAGGCCATTCTGTATTCTGTAAGTTTCAATCAAAGCCCCCCTCATCCATCTAAACTCCATCAAGTATAGACCCAGACTCCTCAAACATTCCTCATGTGTTAAGCTTTTCATTTCTGGGACCATTTTTGTGAACCTCCTCTGAACTTGCTCCAGGGCCAGTACATCCTCCCTGAGGTAGATAGAGGATAGATAGAATCCCTACAGTGTGGAAGTGGGCCACACCGACCCTCTGAAGAGTATCCCACCCAGACCCATTCCCCTACCTTATTACTTACATTTCCCATGACTAATGCACCTAACCTACACATCCCAGAACACTATGGGCAATTTAGCATGGCCCGTTCACCTAATCTGCATATCTTTGGACTGTGGAATGAAACTGAAGCACCCATAGGAAACTCACGCAGACACTGGGAGAATATACAAACTCCACACAGTCACCTGAGGCTGGAATCGAACCTAGCTCCTCGGCACTGTGAGGCAGCAGTGCTAACCACTGGACTCGAAACTCCTAGAAACCCCTTTCACTGCTGTTCCACTGTCTTTCCTGCTCGGCTTTGCTCCCAGTTAATTCTACCCAGTTACTCCCTCATACCTCTGTGTACAGTACTCCAAACGTAACCTGACCAGAGCCTTATAGAACCTCAGAAGTACAAATCATGCCAAATCCTCTCAAAATATATGCTATCATTTCATTTGTGTTCCTAACCACTAACTCAACCTAATCCTGCACTAGAACTCCCTATTCTGTTTGACATTAGACTTCAGAGTTTTCTCCCCATTTAAAAAATAGTCCATGTCTCTATTCTTCCTCCCAAAGTGCATTGCTGCACACTTTCTCACGTTGAACTCCATCTGCCACCTCTTTGCCCACTCTCCTAACCTATCCAAATCATCCTGCAGCCTCCCTGCCTCCTCAATGCTACCTGTCCCTTTGTATCATCTGCAAACTTAGCCAGAATGCCCTCAGTTCCTTCATCTAGATTGTTAATGGAAACAGTGAAAAGTTGTGGCCCCAACACTGAGCCTTGCAGAACACCACTTATCCCAATTGCCATCATAAGAAGGACAATTTTATCCCCCACTCTCTGCTTTCTGCCAGACAGCCAGGTTTCTATCCATGCTATCACCTTGCCTCTAACCCCATGGACATTTATCTCATTCAGTAGCCTCTGATGCGGCACCTTGTGCAAGGCTTTCTTGAAATCCAGATAACATCCATTGGCTCTCCTTGTTCTAATCTGCTCATTACTTCCTCAAAGAATTCTAGAAGATTTGTCAGACATGACCTCCCCCTGCTGAAACCACACTGACTTTGCCCTATTTCATCATACACTTCCAAGTATTCAGAAATCTTATCCTTCACAATGGATTCCAGGATCTTAGCCATAAGGTGAGGCTAATCAGTCTATAATTTTCAGTCTTTTGTCTTGCTCCCTTTATAAACAGGAATGTCATGTTAATGATTTTCCAGTCCTCTGGAATCCTCCCTGATCCTATTGATTCCCGAAAAATCACCACTAACGCTTTCACTTTTTCTTCATAATTCCGGGATGTAATCCATCTGATCCAGGTATTTTATCCACCTTCAGGCCATTCAGTTTTTCGAGCACCTTCTCCTTGGTGATAACCACCATACTCAGCTCTGCCCCCTCACTCTCTTGAAGTTTTGGGATATTACTCATGTCTTCCACTGTGAAGACTGACGCAAAGTAATTATTCAGTTCCTCAGCCATTTCATTCTTCCCCACTACTATCTCTCCAGCGTCATTTTCCAGCAGTTCAATGTCCACTTCTGCCTTTCTTTGGCTGTTTAAATATCTAAAAAAAACTCTGACAGTCTTCATTTATATTACTGGCTAGCTAACACTCACACTTAATCTTCTCCCTCATTATTTCTTTTTCTGTTGCCCTCTGTTGGTCTTTATAAGCTTCCCAATTTTCTGGTTTCCCAATGCCCTAAACCATTTTATGTGCTTTCTCTTTTGCTTTCATGCTATCCCTGACTTCCTCAGTCAGCCATGATTGCCTCATCCTCCATGTACCATCATTCTTTTCCCCCATGATGAATCTCTGCCGTATCTCCGGAGTTACTCACAGAATCTCCTGCAATTGCTGTTCCACTGTCTTTCCTGCTAGGCTGCTCTTCCAGTCAATTCTATCCAGCTCCTCCCTCATGCCTCTGTCGTTGCCTTTATTCAGCTGTAATACATTATCTCTGATTCTATCTTCTCCCTGTCAAATTGCAGAGTAAATTCAATCGTATTATAGTCACTGCCTCATAAGCTCCCTTATGAAGTGTGCTTCATTGCACAACACTAAATCCAACATTGCCTGTTCCCAAGTGGGCTCCACCACAAGCTGCTCCAAAAAGCCATCTCATAGACATTTCACAAACTCCTTTTCTTGCGATCTCCTACCAACTTAGTTTTCCCATTCCACCTGCATACTGATTACTCTAACTTTGCCTTTCCTACACATCTTTTCTATCTGCTGGTGTATCGTGCACCTCAGCTCCTAACTATTGTTTGAAGGCCTGTACATAACTCCAGCTATGTCATTTTTTTCCTTTGCAGTTCCTCAATTCTACGCATACCAATTATACACCATCTGATCCTACTTTGTTTCCTACTATTGATATAATTTAATTTCTTACTAACAAGGCAACCCCACCCCTCTGCAGACCTGCCCATCTTTTCGATAGGATGTATATCCTTAAATATTCAGCTCCCAATCCTGAACCCCTTGCAGTCACATCTCTGTAATTCCCACCACATCATACCTGACAATTTCAATCTCCAACACAAGCTCACTTACCTTATTCTGCATACAATGTGCATTCAGGTATAACAAATTCAGTCCTCTATTAACCATTTCTCTTCTCATTGTCATCTGTTTGCCCAGTGTGCTCAAAGTTTGATTGCTAACTGTTTCCAAACACTTTGTCCTTTTTGTGTCAGTGCTGGAGATTTTAATAACCTCTCCTACATTCTTCACTCTTACCTCCACCTTAATTTCTTGCTTTCTAATTTCCCTTGCAACTGAACCCTCCTCCACACTCCTTTCCCCACACCCCCCCACTTCCCCACTCCCCCATTTAGTTTAAAGCCCTGTCTGCAGCCCTAGTTATTCGATTCACTCGGACTCTTGTCCAAGTATGCTTTAGTGAAGACTGTCCCATCGGAACAAGTCATAGAATTGGCTTGAGACAGGCCCTTTGGACTCAAACTGGTCCTATTCGACCAAAATGTCCGACCACGCTAACCCCATTTCCCTGCACTTGGCCCATGTCCTTCTAATCCTTTCCTATCCATGTATTTGTCCAAATGTCTTTTAAATGTTGTTAATATACCCATTCAACCACATCTGCTGGCAGTTCATTTCATATGCATACCACCCTCTATGTCAGCAAAGTTGTGTCTTGTGTTCCCTTTAATTTTTTTCCCCTCTAACCTTAAACTGATTGCCCTCTAGTCCTCAATTCCCCAACCCTGGGAAAACCCTGAGTGCATTCACCCTATCCATGCCCCTCATGATCTTATACACCTCTATAAAAATCCCCTCTCAGACTCCAACACACGAAGGACAAAAGCTTGTCCAACCTCTCCCTATAAATCAGTTCTTCTTCCCCAGTACTGATGCCAGTGCCCCATGAACCACAGAATCCCTACAGTATGGAAACAGTCCCTTTGACCCAACATGCCCATACTAATCCTCCGAAGAGTAACCCACCCAGACCCTTTCCCCTATTCCTCTCCATTTACCCCTGACTAACGCACTTAACCTATACATTCCTGAATACTATGGGCAATTTAGCATGGCCAATTCACCTAACCTGCAATCTTTGGACTGTGGGAGGAAACCAGAACACCTGGAGGAAACTCACATAGACATGGGGGAGAATGTGCAAACTCCACACAGACAGTTGCCCAAGGTCGGAATCAAACCCAGGTCCCTGGCACAGTGACACAGCAGTGCTAACCACTGAGCCACCATGCCACCCCATTTCTCCCACACCAATCTTTGAGCCATGCATTTACCTGCTTAATCTTATTAATCCAGTGCCAATTAGCTAATGGTTCAGGTAGTAATCCAGAGATTATTACCCTTTCAGTTCTGCATTTTAATTTAGCTCCTAACTGTTCATACTCCTTTAGCAGAACCTCTGCCCGAGTTTTATTGATGTCATTGGTACCTATGTGGACCACGACCACTAGATCCTCCCACTCTACATTCCTTTGAAGCCCAGATGAGATATCTCAAGCCCAAGCATCAGGCAGGCAACACTGCCTTCGGGAATCTCAATCCTGGTTGCAGACAATAGTGTCTATGCCTCTAACAATGCTATCCCCAGTTACAACAGCATTTCTCTTCTCGCCCCTCACCTGAATGGTTCCCTGCATCACAATGCTGTGGTCAGTTGGCTCATCGCCCCTGCCATCCCCATTCACTTCCACACAGAAAGCAAGACTCTTGAACCAATCAGACAAGGACAGGGGCTGAGGCTCCTGCAACTTTACCCCCCAGATCCCTCTACCTGCATCACTCACTGCCATACTCTCCTGTCCTTGACCACTGGCTGAATTCGAGTTAGATAGTCTAAGGGTGTGACTGTCTCCTGAAACAGAGCATCCAGGTAACTTTACCTCCCTGATGTGTCGCAATGTTTGAAGCTCAGATTCAAGCTCCCTGACTCTGAGCTGGAGTTCTTCTATCAATCAACATTTAATCCCGACATGGTCACTGGGTACCACAATGGATTCCACCAGCTCCCACATCATGCAGAAGCAACACATCACCTGACCCTTTGACTAATCTCTTTTTGTAACTGAAATTCTCCAGACCAGGCAACATACTGATAAATCTCCTCTGAACCCTCTCCAGTCCACTGTAATAATTCATCCAGTAACAGACTTGTCAAACAAAAATCCTTTCAGCACAACTTTCCCATTCTCAGTTGATTGTGAGCTTAACAACATTTGGGGAAAAGAAATTCTCAGTTTGCACTCTCCAATGTGTGATGAATTGCTGCATGTTATCACCAATGAATGGCCTTGTTTTAACCTGAAGCTTATTCCTTTTATTCTCTCACAAAGACAAATTATACGTCTCAACCAACTTGATAAAAGTCTCCAATTGTTTTGAAACCTGAAGATGATCATCCCTTCATCTCCTGCACTCAAAGTCTAGTCTATGGAGCCTGTCCTCAAATGTTTGATGTATCATTTTAGTGCGTCTGTTCTGGACTTAGTTCAAGGACAATACATCCTTTTCTGAGCTGCATTGTTCAGAACAACAGTTAAGAGGAAGTCTGACCAGAAATTTTGTCATGAGTATGTGTTTTTTCACAGGCTGGATTTTAATCCTAATACTGTACTGCACAGACAATTGTGCTCTTTCTGTGAAACGATACCCCAAACAGGCAACCCTGCTTTACAACATGATTCTGTATTATACAAAGGTAAAATGAAATTAGATGTGCAACACAACACCCGTCCATTATCACTAGGAAGGACTCTATGTCCTGGATTATTCATACAAACATACAAACTACAAAATAGGAGCAGAAATAAACTTCAGCCCCTCAAACCTGCTCTACTACTCATAGATAGCTCTGTCTGCTCCACATTTTCATCTGCACTCCATAACCTTTGATTCTTCTGCCTGATGAGAATCCATCTAACTCTGTCTTGAAAATATTCAATAACGGCACTTCCACCGTTAGAGGCAGAGAGCGCCAAACTCACTCGTCCTTCCCAGTTTTCCCTCAGGGGCAACATTTCTAATGTAGAGGGTGGTATGTTTATGGAATGAGCTGCCAGAGGAGGTAGTGGAGGCTGGTACAATTATAACATTTAAAAAGTATCTGGATGGATATATGAATCGGAAGCGCATAGAGGCATATAGGCCAAATGCTGGCAAATGGGATTAAACTAATTCAGGATATCAGATCGGAATTGGACCAAAAGTTTTGTTTCCATGCTGCATAACTCTCTGAGTCACCCTGGTCTTAATAGGGTAACCCTAATTTTGAAACAAGTTCCAGACTGACCCAGAAGAAGAAACAAATATTCAGACCATGATAAGGCTTTTCACACCTTCCTGAGATGAGACATCAACAGTCAATAACCTGTTCTGAAACAATAACTGCAGCAGGCATAAAAGAATCAAGTCCCTCTGGAACTTCCAACCAGCAAGGTATTTCAAGGGAACCCTATTTAACAAGAGAGGAAGGAATGAAAAGACAATACTGACGGAAACAGACGCTGCCTGCTCTTTCTCTGTCCACACTTGCTGTGCTTGGTTTGTAAAGTGATGAAGTGATAAAAAAGTTTGAACCAAGACTTTTTGGAATGTGGAAATCAGCATCAGAAAAACAATTTATGAACAAAGGAACTGTTAACAATACATTTTTTTTCATGAATGCTAAAACCCTGATCAGCTCCTCTCCTTTTATTCTGGTTGCTGTTGATGTGCAAGTCCGTGTTTTGCATATGTCTGTGCAGAACTGTGTGTTTGCCTACATGTGTGTGTCGGTGTCATTGTGTGTGCGCACATCTCTGAGTATCTGAGTGCATATTTGTGTGGCTGAGTGTGCATGTCTGTGGTGCGTGTATCTATGTTTGATCTGTTTGCACATTGGTGTTTGTGTGTGGGTCTGTGTCTGTTTGTAAGACCAAAATATTGTAGAAAATGTAACCAACAACTATGACAACAGGATAAAACAACCTCAACCCATCAAAATATTAGACCACCATCAATAAATGGCAGGTTCATGAAATCATGTCAAGCCCAACAGTGAAACATCAAGACCTTCCAAACCATGCCAAAGCTAACCAACACCTAACCATCTCAAGACCACTAAAACAAGTGTTTTGCAAAGTAAGTGGATTATGTAAACGGAGAATTCTTGCTACACCTAAAGAATGTGAGACAGTGCCTTTTCATGAAATGTGTATTGTTCTGATCAGAGCCAAGGAGAAAAATTATTGGCCCCGATGCGACTCCTGTTTCTGGGTCTTTGATCTCCTCCACAATCTTTCAACAGTTTCTGTTGACAATCTTTGCAGTGTATGTGTTTGGGTCCAATAGAATGCAAAAGAATGTTTAATATAATAATTGCAATGCAGTAGAAGGGCATCCAGGACATTGAGGGCATCTTTCAAGGCAAAATCTATTGTGCATTCCTCCCCACTTTTCTTTTGCCTATTTTCCTTCTTCAAGTAACTTTCCAATTTCCCATTGAGCATTAATTTGAGTTTGCATCTACCGCCATATCAGGGAGGAGGTAGAATCCAAATCCTGACCACTTTTCAAATAAATATGTTTCCTCATGTCGCCTCGGTTTCTTCTGCTAATCAAATGAAATTAAGTTAAATCTGGGCCATCTGGTTACTGATCTTTTTAGCCTTTGGAAACATACTCTATATAAACCCTTTGTCAATTTGTAGACTTCCAGCAAAGGCCCTTGGGCTGCTTGATCCATGTTGTAGTGGTTCTGTTCGCCGAGCTGGAAGTTTTTGTTGCAAACGTTTCGTCCCCTGGCTAGGAGACATCATCAGTGCTGTGGAGCCTCCTGCGAAGCGCTTCTTTGATGTTTCTTCCGGCATTTATAGTGGTCTGTCCTTGCTGCTTCCGGGTGTCAGTTTCAGCTGTCCGCTGTAGTGGTTGGTATATTGGGTCCAGGTCGCTGAGTCTGTTGATGGAATTTGTGGATGAATGCCATGCCTCTAGGAATTCCCTGGCTGTTCTCTGTCTGGCTTGCCCTATGATAGTAGTGTTTTCCCAGTCAAATTCATGTTGCTTGTTGTCTGAGTGTATGGCTACTAGGGGTAGCTGGTCGTGTCATTTCGTGGCTAGTTGGTGTTCATGTATGCGGATTGTTAGCTGTCTTCCTGTTTGTCCTATGCAGTGTTTTGTGCAGTCCTTGCACGGTATTTTATAAACTACATTAGTTTTGCTCATGTTGGGTATTGGCTCCTTTGTTCTAGTAAGTTGTTGTCTGAGCACAAACCAACAGCCACGCTCAGACAACAACTTACTAGAACAAAGGAGCCAATACCCAACATGAGCAAAACTAATGTAGTTTATAAAATACCGTGCAAGGACTGCACAAAACACTACATAGGACAAACAGGAAGACAGCTAACAATCCGCATACATGAACACCAACTAGCCACGAAACGACACAACCAGCTATCCCTAGTAGCCATACACTCAGACAACAAGCAACATGAATTTGACTGGGAAAACGCTACTATCATAGGGCAAGCCAGACAGAGAACAGCCAGGGAATTCCTAGAGGCATGGCATTCATCCACAAATTCCATCAACAGACACATCGACCTGGACCCAATATACCAATCACTACAGCGGACAGCTGAAACTGACTCCCGGAAGCAGCAAGGACAGACCACTATAAATGCCGGAAGAAACATCAAAGAAGCGCTTCGCAGGAGGCTCCACAGCACTGATGATGTCTCCTAGCCAGGGGACGAAACGTTTGCAACAAAAACTTCCAGCTTGGCGAACAGAACCACTACAACAAGCACCCGAGCTACAAATCTTCGCACAAACTTTGCTTGATCCATAGAGAGCAACCACAGCTCTCTAACTCACTTATTAGGTTATGCAACCATATAGCCACAGTACCTTCTGTATTTGAGTTGTTGATATTTGGGGTATTTGGACTCATAAAGAAGCAGCATTAGAATAATTCATCAGTATTGTCAATTCTCAACTTTCTGTTCAACTTAAAGCAACAACACACAAGGCAAATATTAATTTCCTTTATATTGCATCATTTAACTTTCCACAAGATAATAAGTATAAGTTAGCACCAACAATATTTTCAAAATAATTGACAGACATTTCTACAGGCCTTGCCCAAAATATACCTTCTCCAAACGACTAAGATCATAGCTAAAGCATACAGGCATGCACATGACGCTGGAATATTTCAACCAACCAGTCACAGCTGTCTCTACTCAATCTCAGATCTCTGTTGCAATCTTAAATTTAACAATTGACAGTGTTGAATAAAAAAGTAGTCACTACCTCCAGATAACAGCTCTTGATCTTATGCAACCTTAAGCGAGAGATTCCATTTCTATTTTCAAGGAATAATTACCTCAGAGATAGAGTCAGAGAGATGTAGAGACACATTCAGAGAGACACAGAGACACAGTCAGAAAGGTAGAGGGATGCATTTGGAGAAATACAGATACACAGGTCCTTCTGCTGTAATGCATGTTTTGCTAACACAAATCGCTGTAATGCAACAGACAAATTGGAGACAATTTCTAAAGCACATACTTTTAAAATGTGTGTTGACTCTAATGTGATTGCATCACCAAAACTTTAAGTGCTGTTTCTACAGCACGCTTTTTCTGTCACATGGGGTTGTTCAAGAACGCAACCGTCATATTATAAAAGAACTATCTGTACAGGGATGCACTTAGAGAATACACATATACAGTCAGAGACACACAGGAATTCACTGAGAGAGATACAGATACACAGACAGGGAAATACAGAGACAGTCAAAGAGGTACAGAGACACAGCAGCAGAAAATAATAAAGCAAATATGTTTTTAAATATCATTTATTATGGCTTTTAGTTTCTTAGAAGCATCGAGGTTTATGTGTGCCTGAAGTTAATAATTAACTTGTAGCACTGTGATTTATTTTAAAGCAGTTTTTGGACCTAGATTTAGGAGTAATGACTTTTGTGCACCACACCATAAAAGGATTCTTGTTACCTTAGATTATTTTGCAACCCAACTAGTTAAATAATGGAGCCTCAAGATTTCTGGAACTGGATTTGTCTTAAGCTTAAGAGAAACACTTTTAACTTAGAGATAGATTCTTTTTCAGCTTACTATGCATTTTCAACAATCCTTTTTTCATAGAAGCCCTACAGCATGGAAACAGGCCCTTTGGTCCTACAATTCCACACTAACTCTCTGAAGAGTATCCTGTTCAAACCCATTCCACATTCCTCTACATTTACCCCTAACCTACACAGCCCTGAACACTATGGGCAATTTAGTGTGGCCAATCCACCCTAACCTGCACATCTTTGAACTGTGGGAGAAAGACGGAGGAAACCCATGCAGTCACGGGGAGAATGTGCAAACTCCACACAGTCGCCCAAAGTGAGAATCAAACCCAGGTCCCTGGCGCAGTGAGGCAGCAGTGCTAACCACTGAGCCACTGTGTCGCCCGTCCATTGAGCTACCACGCCGCTTGTGACGTGTGGCAATCAACATGCTTGTATAGACCAGTGCTCCCAAGAATAACATAAGAACATAAGAACTAACAGCAAGAGTAGGCAATTCAGCCCCTTAAGCCTGCACTTAGCATGATCATGGCTGACCTCAGCTTGGCTTCAACTGCAGTTTCCTACCAGCTTTAACCCATTAATAATGAAAATCCTGTCTCCTTCTTAAGTTTATTCAGTGACCCCATGTGTAGTGAATATTGTGGGAGTATATTCCACAGATTCATAACATTTTAAGGAAAGTAATTCTTCCTTGTGGAGTAAATACTTCATGATAGCTCCTACTGCAGTTTTGGTATAAAACTTTGCAGAGATCACTTTAAGCTGAGTATGTTTAAGCTCAAATGTATAACATCCCTAGAAAGAAACTATCTGCTGTTCCTGTTACGAACTCAACATATGAGATGTTTGAGGAAGGGACTCTAGAATGTTGAGTATCGTAGAGAGGTGTGTTTTCCAAAAACTGTTGCTTTGTTTTTTTTTAATTTATAAAAGAGAGTTTATACGATGTGTTGAAAAATCTTTGAAATTGTGTGAAAAGTAAATAGCTTGGCTTAAACTAGTTTATCTTCACTTCTTTCATTAATAAATGTCTGCATTATTGCTAAAAAGAATCTGCAGCATTGTGGGCTTCTGTTTCAGTGAGAAACAACTTAATTCAAACCAAAAGAAACATGATCTATCAAGCTAGGTTTCAATCTGGGATTGAAACTGTCTGGTAGTAATATCAGCTGGGGTGCTAACAAGATGGAGAGAAAATGTGTGAAAAGACAGATTCTAGTCTGAGACACCAAAATGTCTCCAAACCTTTCACACCAAGAGGGGTACGTAACGAGGTAACTTTTCAAAAATGCAGGAAGCTCTTCACAATCACATCACTGATCCCATGCAATCTGCCCTAACAAATAGCTTGCTATCTTTGAGCAGTGATAATTTCCTTTGTGAATGCTGTGCTTTCAGTAGGGCTAGATCATTTCACTTCACCAGTTTCCTCATTTCCCCTCCCTCCACATTATCCCAGGCCCAAGCCTCCAACTCTGCACCACCCTCTTGACCTGCCCATTGTCTTTCCATCTATCTGCTCCACCCTCCTCCCTGACCTATCACCTTCTCCCCCACTTTCATCTACCTATTGCATTCCTATCTACCTTCCTCCCAACCCCACCCCCTCCCATTCATCTTTCAGCCCTCCAGCCCACAAGCCTCACTCCTGATGAATGGCTTATGCCCAAAACATCGATTCTTCTGCTCCTCGGATGCTGTCTGACCGACTGTACTTTTCCAGCACCACTCTCTCGACCTAGATCATTCCATCCCTGTCATGTACGTTAACACTGTACAAAAGGGATGTATCGAACTGTATAGAAACAAGAATCTGTTCATAACATGGACACTAAAATGCTACATCCTCTCCCAGTCAGCTACTGCAGGGCAAGATGTTCAGAGTCTTTAAAGATTATCATTTCTCCAGCAATACAGAATGCTGCAAGAAAGTAACAACTTGCTGAGTCTTTAAGAATGTCTTTGATGCCAATAGCCACAGTTTCTGGGTTACTCTCCCAACCCAACCCTCTGCTGTATGTGTGTGGGTAGACAGATAAAACACTCTGGCTAATTTATCCATTGAGTTCCAGCTAGTTTAATGAATGACTTCTGATGTTAACTCCCAATGCACCTCCCTAAGTACATGTCAGGCCTTAAATGAAACATTAAGCCTGGCCTCTAGTTTGTGAACACAGAGTCAAGGACCAGAAAGAATCATTTACAATACTTTCTGAGGCATTAGGGAGCAAAGGTGTTTGTCTTATCTTAGGCATTGTCAGATTCTGACCCCTGCGGAGTAACAGAAATTATATTGGAAGAATGCATAATAACGAAGAACGAGGAAGGGACCAAATCCTCTAAATCTGCTGTACAGAATGGGTTCTTACAAAAAGCTCTGACTGTATTCCTCTGAGATGTTAGATGGCACAAAAGAAAACATGGTGGCAGCAAAAAAGACAAAATAAAGCATCAACATCAACAACTGAAGTAAACATTGTGGACCAAGATAAATCAGAAAATTCTTCCAAGACTCATCAAAGCATTGCGGAGCCTTACATGGACTGCAGGAAGCTGGAGAACTGATTTGGAGACCAGGCAGCAGTGAGCAGTGACCTGATGTAGTGGGCTTGGGCAAGCAGAATTGCAGGCAATGACTGCAGGATGACCTGCCACTTCCAGAGCCACTGTCAATGTTCTGGAAGCTGCACTGCAGCAGGAATGGGAGATTTGGAAAGGAGATCTACAAGGTATCAAACAATGGAGGATATGAAAGGCCTGGATAACCTGATCCCCTGACTTTATGCTGTGGGAATTATTACTAATGGCAAATCAGAAAGGCAGGATGTTGATGAGAATACAGCATCATAGGAAGATGTCTTATGGGCGTTTGATGCTTGTTTCTTCATTCGTGGAAATTTAATTATTAAACAAGCAAACTTTAACAGAAGAAAACAAAGGCCGTGGGAAAGCAAGGACTCATTCATAAATGATGTTTATCGACTGTTAGAGAATTGCACATATGAAAGTTTGAAGGCAAAATTATTTCTCTACTAGATTGTAGTCGAAGTGTCAGTATTACACATAAGGAAGGACGTGACACTAAAAATTGCATTACAAATTCCTGGGTAAATAGAATCTGCAAACCAGTAAACGGTATTTGTTCACATAGAAAATGATGTGCCGTGGAAAAGATTGAGTGAGATGATTTAATTCGTAAGCTGCAAAGGAGAAAGAGCACAACAATTACAATCTGCAAAAAATAGATAAAAGCGTGACTGTCACCATTTTGAATTGTTCTTCACGTGATGGTAACAAGCCACACAAATGTGAAATCTGTCTTGTAAGGGGAAGCCCAGTGCCACAACTGTGGCCAAGTGAGTCATTTCCAAATATGAAACTAAAGCTGTGAATGCAGATCTGAAAAGTAAACAGAAATTAATGGAAAAACACAGACACTCTGGCAACAGCTAAAGAGAAAAAGCAGAGTTAATGTTTCGGGTCCAGTGGATCTTCTTCTGATCTCAAATAATATATCGGTTTATAATACAAACAGTGTTCAGCTAATGGCAATAGTCTGAAAACGCCTGTTCTCGTCTGATCTTGGAAGCTAAGCAGACTCAGGCCTGGTTAGTACTTGGATGGGAAACTGCCTGGGAATACCAGGTGCAGTAGGCTAAAACAAATTTGGGTGGCACGGTGGCTCAGTGGTCAGCACTGCTGCCTCACAGCGCCAGAGTCCAGGGTTCAATTCCCACCTCGGGCAGCTGTCTGTGCGGAGTTTGTCCATTCTCCCCGTGTCTGTGTGGGTTTCCTCTGGATGCTCCGGTTTCCTCCCACAATCACAAACATGTGAATTGGCCATGCTAAGTTGCCCGTAGTGTTAGGTGCAGGGGTAAATGTAAGGGTCTGGGTGGGTTGCTTTTCGGACGGTCGGGGTGGACTTGTTGGGCTGAAGGGCCTGTTCCCACACTGTAGGGAAGCTAAGAAAAAAAACCTACAAAAAACAGCACATTGTGACGAAAACATGACAAAATCAGAAAAAAAATTAAGAGAAATCAGTAATTCTGTCAATAAATACTGGAGTATTAAATTGGATATAATGGACAGCTCAGACAATCTGATCTGGTACCAGTGTTACCAGATCAGCATAATTGGCTTAAACAGAGAAAATTGTTGTCCTTCTCATTGATCTTGCACAGTCCTGGATGAACATAATCAAATGTAAAATGCCAACTCATGTCAATGCTCAGGTTAAAAAGGAAGTTGCCATATGCCATTTAGACTGAAGGATGTCTCTAATAAGCAGGATAGTGACTCTGCTTCCTCAGGCCTGTATTCCTGATGAAGGGCTTTTGCCCGAAACGTCGATTTTAATGCTTATCGGATGCTGCCTGAACTGCTGTGCTTTTCCAGCACCATTCTAATCTAGACTCTGCTTTCTCACCATAGACCTGCTGAAATTCTCCAGCAAATTCTGTTTTTGCTTCAGATTTCCAGTGTCCAGTTATTTTTTACTTTAGTGCCTGAAAATGGAATTGGTTTAGAAAGTTAATGAAATTGCAGATGCATATCAAAGTAATGAATGTTAGAACTGAATTCCCGAGTTCTTCTCAGGATTGGGAAAGTGAAGATCGATTATGACATTTCCCAAAAGGACCATGCAAAACCAGGAACAGTGCCATACCTACTCTTGACTGGTTAAAAAGAAATGAAATGTATGCTTAGATGAACATCAAGACAGTTTTCTGTTATGGTGATAGTGCCCAACACCTAATGGTTCACAAAGAATCTGTATGATTCCAACTCAACTTAACCGAGCAGAAGCCCCTTGGCAAAACCAGCCAGGACCAGTTGATTCATCAAACTGGACAAGAACAGCAAATTTCGGCAATGACCTCTGGTGGTAGACTCCAGATTGCTAACTACTCCAAACTGCTGACTACTTGGGCATTATTGTATCAATGGGTTATCACTTGGAATTGCATCAGTGCCAAAACTTAGAGAACATTGCAACTTCTGAGGGGGGAGAGGCCTGCAGGCAGGCTTGCTGAAGAAAATAACAGATGAGCAAAGTGAATGAGCCAATCATAGTTCTGAATGTCTCCAATACAACAGCATTAATTACTCATGAGGTTCTGCCTCCATTCTCTGTGAGTAATTACATTCCATATTCTTAGTCTCATTGAAGAATAAAGAAATACTTCATTGAGACTGAAGTTGCATGCTGTGTAGAAAAGCAGATTTAAGTCCTCTTGAGGTCATAGAGTCAAAGAATCATAGAGTCCTCCAACATGGAGACAGGCCCTTCAGTCCAAGCTGATCCATGCTGACCAAAATATCCATCCACACTAACCTTATTTCTCTGCACCTTCCCTGCATCCTTCTAAACCTTTCCTACCCATGTATTTACCCAAATGCCTTTTAAATGTTGTTAATGTACTTACCTCCACTACTGGCAGCTCATCCCATTTGAGTACCACCCTCCATGTAAAAATGTTCCCCCTCAGGTTCCCTTTTATTCTTTCCCCTCTAACTTTAAACTGATGCCCTCTCGTCCTCGATTCCCCAACCCTGGGAAAAAGATTGAGTACATTCACCCATCCATGGCTCTCATGATCTTATACACTTCTATAAGATTCCTCCTCAGTCTTTTATGTTTTAAGGGAAAAAGTCCTAGCTTGTCCAACCTCTCCCTCTAACTCAGACCATTGAGTCCTGGCAACATCCTTGAAAATTTCTTCTACACTCTTTCCAGTTTAATAACATCCTTCCGATAGCAAGGCGACCAAAACTGAACACAATACTCTAAGTGCAGCCTCATCAGTTCCCTGCATAATTGCAACATAACTTCTCAACTTCTGTACTCAGTGCCCTGACTGATGAAGACCAGTGTGCCAAAAGCCTTCTTCACTGCCCTGTCTATTTGTGACTCCACTTTCAGAGAACTGTGCATCTGAACTCCAAGCTACCTCTGTTCCACGACACTCCTTAAGGCCCTACCCTTCACCTTGAAACTTCTACCTTGACTTGACTTTCCAAAATGCAAGCCCTCATACTTATCTATATTAAACCCTATTTGCTATTTCTCGGCCCACTTGCCCAACTGATCAAGGTCCTGCTGCAATTTCTGATCACCTTCCTCAGTGTCCGCTATACCGCATATTTTAGTGTCATCTGCAAACTTACTGATCATGCTTTGTACATTCTCATCCAAATCTTGATATAGATAACAAACAGCAATGGGCCTAGCACCAACCCCTGAGGCACTCCACTAGTCACAGGCCTCCAGTCTGACAAGCATCCTTCCACTATTACTCTCTGCTTCCTACCATCAAGCTAATTGTGTATCTAATTTGCCAACTCACCCTGGATTCCATGCAGTCTAACCTTTCAGAGCAGCCTGTCACGCGGAACCTTATCAAAGGCCTTACTGGAATCCATATAGACCATGTCTACTGCCCTGCCCTCATCAACCTTCCTGGTCATTTCATCAAAGAACTCCAACAAGTCTGTGAGGCATGATCTCCCATGCACAAAGCCATGCTGACTACTCCTAATCAGATGCTGTTTTTCCAAATGCATTTATATATTATCCTTCAGAATCTCCTCAAGTGACTTACCTACCACAGGTTGTACGCTTACTGGGCTATAGTTCCCAGGTTTTCCTTTGCAGCCCTTCTTGAATAAAGGTACAACTTTCGCTACCCTCCAGTCTTCTGGGATCTCATCTTTGGATAACAATGATGCAAAAAAAAAAGTAATGACCCCACCACCAGTGATATATTTCCCTCCCCACTCTTATTAGATTACTTTACAGTGTGGAAACAAGCCCTTTGGCCCAAAAAACCCACACCGACCCATTCCCCTCTTCACCTAACACTACGGGCAATTTAGCATGGCCAATTCACCTAACCTGCACAACTCTGGACTGTGGGAGGAAACCAGAGAACGCAGACATGGGGTGGACGTGCAAAGTCCACACAGACAATTGCCCGAGGTGGGAATTGAACCCAGGTCCCTGGAGCTGTGAGGCAGCAGTGCCACCGTGCTGCCCTATCTGCGTTCTGGAGACAAAATTCCCTCTGCAACTCCCTTGTCAGGTCCACACCCCCCACTAACCCACCCCCCCACCCCAAGCACCTTCCTCTGCCTCTGCAAAAAGTGCAAAACCCGTACCCACACCTCCCCACTCATCTCCGTCCAAGGCCCCCAAGTATCCTTCCACATCCGATCGAGATTTACCTGTACTTCCAAACACGTCATCTACTGTTTCCATTGCTCTTGATGTAGTCTCCTCTACATTGGGGACACACACACTAAACAATCCCACCACCCTGTGGCTGACCAATTTAACTCCCCCTCCCACTCCGCCAAGGACATGCAAGTCCCAAACCTCCTTCACCACAAAACTATATACACCCGATGCCTGGAGGAAGAATGCCTTATCTTCCACTTTGGAACCTTCCAATCACACAGGATTCTCTACCGTGAAACCTCACCACCTGAAGTCTGGAGGAAGAACGCCTCATCTTCCACCTTGAGACCCTCCAACCACATGGGGTCAATGTGGATTTCACCAGTTTTCTCATCTCTACTCCCCTCACCTTATCCCAGATCCAACCATCCAACTTGGCACCACGCACTTAAACTGTCTTATTTACCCATCTTCCTTCCCATTTATTTGCTCCACCCTCCTCTCCGACCTATCACCTTCTTCCCCACATTCATCTACCTGTCACATTCTCAGCTACCTCCCCTCCAGCCCCACTCCACCCCCCCATTTACCTGCGGGCCATCCCGCATCCCTGATGGAAGGCTTATGCTCAAAATGTCTCCTCTCCTGCTCTTGAGATGCTACGTGACTGACTATGCTTTTCCAGCACCACACTCTTTGAGTCCTATTCTCTTTCTGGTTATTCTTTTTCTTTTATATATTTAAAGAACCTCTTTTGATTCACCCTAATCTTCTCAGCCAAGGCTATCTCATGCTCCTTTATTGCCCTCCTGATTTCCTTCTTCAGTAAACTCCTGTATCCCTAGGTATCTCCAGGGATTCCCTTGATCCCAGCTGCTTGTACCTGAGCCAAGCCTCCTCCATTTTTTCTGGTCAAAGCCTCAATATATCTTGTCATCCAGGGTTCCCTATTCCTGCCAACCTTGCCCTTCATCCTCACAGGAGCATTTAGATCATGAACTCTTGCTATTTCACTTTTAAAGGCCTCCGACTTGCTGGACGTCCCTTTGCCTGGGGGAGAAAACCTACTTCAATAAATCCCTTCAAGCTCCTGTCAAATTCCATCAAAATTCACCTTGCTCCAATTTAGAACTTGAACCTGTGGACCAGTTTTGTCGCTCTCCATAACTATTGTGAAATTAATACAACTGTGGTCACTGGTCCCCAAAGTGCTCCCCCAGTGTCACTTTCATCATCTGTCCTGCCCTATTTCCCAAGAATAGGTTGAGTTTTGCCCCTTCCTGAGTAGGACCCTCTATATACTGCTTGAGGGAACATTTCCTGAACACACTTCCCAAATTCCACTCTATCTAAGCTGTAACAGTCCCAATCTAGATTTGGAAAACTAAAATTCCTTACTATGACAACCCTATTGCTCCTGTGACTCTCCCCAATCCCCCAGCATATTTGTTCCTCTAATTTCTGTTAACTATTTGAGGGCCTGTAATACAATATCAATAGCATCACCATTCCCTTCTTATTTCTCAGCTCCACCCACAAAGCCTCACTGGATGATCCTTCAGTTCTTTCATTTCTGATTACTGCTGGGCTACTCACCTTAATCCAAAATGTAATTCCCCCTCCCTTCTTTCCACCACTTCTGTCCCTCATAAAGTACCTATACCCTGGCACATTAACCTGCTAATCCTGTCCCTCACTTAGCTCTGTTTCTGTAATGGCTATAGTATCACAGTTGTATGTACCTATCCATGCCTGAGCACTCTTAATTTGAAATAGATGCAATTTAATCCAACAGGCATTCCTTACTCCCTGTCATGTTCCAGTCTGACCTGTCTCTTCAACCTGCTATTTCTAATGACTGTATCTCCTTCCAGCCTCACACTTGCCTCCCTGCTGGTGTGGATCCCCTCCACCTGCCAATTTAGTTTAAAACCGCTCTTGTAGCACTGGCAGGATATTGGTCCCCCTGCAGTTCAGGTGCGACCTGTCCCTCTAGAACAGATCACCTGTGCCCCAGAAAATATCCCGATGATCTAAAAATCTGAATCCCTCGCCGTGCACCAATTCTTTAGCCACACATTTGTCTGCCTTATCCTTCTGTTCTCATCCTCACTAACATTTGGCACTGGAAATAATCCGGAGATTACCACAGATGAGGTCCTGGTTTTTAATTTTTTACTAGCTTTCTATAATCACCTGGTAGACACCTCATTCCTGTTTCTACCTGTGTCATTTGTGCTCACATACACAATGACTTCTCCCTGAGATCATTCTGCAGCCACTCCAAGTCATCCTGGACCCTGGCATTCGGGAAGCAACACACCATCCTGGATTCCTGCTTGCAGCCACAAAATCTCCTGTCTGTCCCCTAACCCATTGAGTCTCCTATCACTAAGATCCTGTTTACCTTTACTCTTTTCCACTGTGCTACAGAGCCAGTCGTAGTACCACCAACCTGGCTATTGTTGCTTTCCCCTGAATGGCCATCCCCTTCAGCTGTATCCAAAACGGTACACTTGTTTTTAAGGGGAATGGTCACAGGGGATTCCTGCACTGTCTGCCTACTCCCTTTGCCTTTCCTCGTGGTCACCCAGCTACTGCCTGCCTGCACCTTATCTATGACCACCTCCCTAAAACTCTTAGCTATAATGCGCTCAGCATCTCAGAGTATCTAGCTCTGGCTCCCTAACAAGTGCGCAGCTGAGTGCTCTTCCCATACGTGTAGTTATCAGGGATAATGAAAGAGTCCCGCATCCTGCAGGAGGAGCATGCCACTGCCATAACTCAGCTGCTGGAAGACTAAAGAGAAAAGTTAAAAGGTCTTCACCTGAGCTAACCTGCACTTTTTGCTGAGCCACTGCTCACCAAAGCCTTCTAAGCCAAAGCCTTACTACTCACTCTGCTCCCAACAAATTTTTCCAATGGCATGTCTCTCTATCCCTCTGATTTTGGTTAGAGGAGGAGAGATAGAGAGACAGTGAAGTAATGTTTGGGGCTTTAGTATTCCTTGATACCAGACACATGACAATCCACTCTTCAGAGCAAGTGACTGCATCCAGGCTGTAATGGATTCACTGAAGTGAAGCCTCTTCCTCTCAGTTGCTATCTGCTGGATGCTCTTCCTCCTGCTGAACCTAGGAGTTGTTGCTGGACAATCTACTCTTCAGTGCAGGTGACTACTTCCAGGGTCTAATGTATGTGTCCAAATGGTGCCTCTCCCAGCTCTATTGTCAAAACTGAATTGCGTTTTCCAGTCAGCCTCCAGACTATGGAGTTAGTAGAACTGTGTGGTGGTGGTCTCCCAATATCAGACTAAGGGATGAGCACTCCAGGAAGGCTTAAAGGGCTACCCTATCAGTCCATGTTCAACCATTGGCCAACCTCTGAAGGGGCATTCCCCACACAACGGTGGCCGGATAATTAAAGATACTTTTCGTCAACTGTAACTCACGATTACAACCAAAAAGGCACTGGGGAGAGTTGCACATGTGCACTCATCAATAATGCAACCACATAAGGATTACATAAAGAAAGTAAATTGCCTTGATACAGACTAACAAAATGTTCAAATTGCCCATTTTTCAATCAGTCCATTCCTTAACTAAATGCAGGCTCTTATATTCAGTCTATGTGTGGTGTATGGACTGCTGTCTCTGTGAAGGAGAAGGAAACCTTCTGCTGATTAACACGTACCGTTTGCCCTTATTAGATTACAGACAGTATGGAAACAGGCCCATCAAGTACATGCTGACACATTCCTCATATATACCCCTGACTAATGTACCTAACACTATGGGCAATTTAGCATGGCCAATTCACCCTAACCTGCACATCTTTGTGACTGTGAGAAGAAACAAGAGAATGTGCAAACTCCTTCCAGACAGTCGCTCGAGGCTGGAATCGAACATGGGTCCCATGCACTGTGAGGCAGCAGTGCTAACCACTGAGCCACTGTGCCACCTTGGCTGATGAATTGGTTGTTGAACAGCACTCGGGAGAACTACTAAGGGCGGAAAGAGTGAAAAATGTACTCTGGTGGGCAATTTCAATACACAAAATCCAGAGTGACTCGAGCTGGCTGAGTCTTAAAGGACTAGCTGCTAAACTGGGTGTGCAGTAGGTGATGATGGAACCAACAAGAAGGAAAAACATACCTGACCTCATCCTCATCGATCTGCTGGCTGCAGATACATTTCACTATGACACTATTGGTCAGAGAAATCCCTGCACCGTCCTTGTGGAGATGAAGTCCCACATTCACGCTGAGAATGCACCCCATCATGTTGTGTGGCACTATCACTGTGCTGAATGGGACAGGCTTCAAACAGATCCAGCAGCTCAACACTGGACATCCATGAGGTGCTGTGGGCCATCAACAGCAGCAGAACTGTACTCAACTCAATCTGTAATCTCATTGCCCAGCATATACCCCACTCAATCATTGCCATCAAGCCTGGTTCAATGGAGAGTGCAGAAGGGCATGCCAAGTGTACACCAAACATACTAAAAAATGAGGTATCAACCTGGTGAAGCTACCAAACAGGACTACTTGTGTCAAACAGCATTAGCAGCAAGTGATAGACAGAGTATGTGATCTCAAAGTCAATGGATCAAATCTAAGCTCTGCAGTCCTGCCACATTTAGTCATGAGCGATGGTGGACAATTAAACAGCCCACTGGATGAGGAGGTTCCACAAATATCCCTGTCCTCATAATGGGAAGGCCAACACATCAGTGCAATAGATGGGGCTGAAGCATTCACAGCAATCTTCAGCAAAAAATGCTGAGTGGATGATCCACCTCAGTCTCCTCTAATGTTTCCCAGCATCACAGATACCAGTCTTTAGCCAATGTGGTTCACTCCACATGAGATCAAGAAATGATTGGAGATATTGGACATTACAAATGCCATGGGCCCTGACAACATTCTGGCCATAGTACTGAAGGTGTGTGCTTCAGAACTTGCTTCACTCCTCGCCAAGCTGTTCCAGTAAAATTACAACATTGGCATCTACCCGACAATGTGGTAAATTGCCCAGGTATAACTTGTACAGAAAAAGCAGGACAAATCCATCCCGGCCAATTACTGCCCAACCATCAGTCTGCTCTCAAACAGCAAAGTGTTGAAAGGTGTCATCGGCAGTGCGATCAAGCAGCACCTGCTCAGTAATAATCTGCTGAGTGACGCCCAGTTTGTGTTCTGCCAGGGCCACTCAGCTCTTGAACTCATTACAGCCTTGGTTCAAACATTGACAGAACATAGGAACATAAGAACTAGGAGTAGGAGTAGGCCATATGGTCCTTCGAGCCTGCTCCTCCACTCAATAAGATCATGGCTAATCTTTTTGTGAACTCAGTTTCACATACCCGCATTTTCACCATATCCCTTAATGCCTTCAGTTTTCAAAAAAGTACCTACTTTAGATTTAAAAGCGATTACTGCATTAATGTCAATTGCTTCCCTGGACAAGGAATTCCATCGATTAACAACGTTCTGGGTGAAGAAGTTCCTTCTCAGTTCAGTTCTAAATCTGCTTCATCCAGTCTTGAGGCCATGCCTTCCTGTCCTAGCCTCACCCACCGGTGGAAACATCCTCTCTATTTCTATTTTATCGATTCCCTTCATAATTTTATTTGTATCTGTAAAGTCCTCCTCCTTCATCCTTCTGAATTCTAATGATTATAAACCCAGTCTACTCAGTCTCTCCTCATAAGCCAACCCTCTCAATTCCAGAATCAACCTAATAAACCTCCTCTGCACACCCTCCAGTGCCAGTACATCTTTCTCGAGTAAGGAGACCAAAACTGCACACAGTATTCCAGGTGTGGCCTCACCAGCACCTTGTACAGCTGTTTTTAAACTCAATTCCTTTTGCAATGAAGGACAAAATTTCCTTTGCCTTCCTAATTACTTATTGTACCCGCAGACCAACCTTCTGCACAAGGGCACCCAAGTTCCTCTGCATAGCAGTATACTGTAACCTTTTACCATTCAAGTAATAATCTTTTTTACGGTTACTCCTACCAAAATGGATGACTTCACATTTACTAACACTGTATTCCATCTGCCAGACCTTTGCCCACTCACTCAACGTATCTATGTTCCTCTGCAAAGTTTCACATTTCTCTGCACACTTTGCTCTGCCACTCATCTTAGCATCATTGGTTAACTTTGACGCTGTATGCCAGTTCCCCAACTCTAAATTATCTATGCAATTTGTAAATAATTGTGGTCCGAGTTCTGGTTCAGTGCTTGGTTTGATATCAGTCTCTGCTTTTAGGCTGTGTCATGCCTAAGTTCTTGGTCAGGGCTGATATTGCACCAGTCTGCATTTTGTGATGCATTTTGTATCAGCCTCTAGTTCAGTTGCGTTTATATCCATCTCTTGTTCAGGGTTGGGTATCTATCAGTTCCTTGCTCATTGCTGGGTTTGTATCTGTTCCTGGTTCAGATATGGGACTTGCATCAATTTCCGGTTTAGTGCTGGGTATTGTATCAGCGTCTGGTCTAGGGTTGTGTGCTGTTCGAGAGCTTGGATCAGGGTTGTGTATTGTATCAGTATCTGGTTATTGTATCAATGTTTGGTTCAGGGCTGGGTGTTGTTTCAGTGTCTGGTTCAGGGCTGGTTGTTGTATCTATGCCTAGTACAGGGTTGGGTGTTGAATTAGTATCTGACTTAAAGTTTGGTTTTGAAAAGAGTCTCATTAAGGGTTGGGTTTTATAGTTGAGTGTGTGTTGCCTCAATGAAGAGTTGCCAGATGATCCAGTACAGTAGCTGGGGAGACAGTCTGGGACTGACTGTGGAGCTGTGGGGACCAAAATCAAACAAGTCCTGTTCTAGCTTACCTCCATCCAACTCATGTTCCAATTATGGTTCTAAACGAGAACCACAACAGGATAGCTGGCGACAGCAGTAGGACCTGTCCCACAAACAAACGCTTTCTTTTTTTGTTGGGAAGAAGGATGCCATTTGGACTTCCAAATCAGAGCATGACTGTGGAGGTAACGTTGAGGGATGCAGTCACAAGGGCACCCGGGCTCTTGCTGTCAGCTGAAGTGGGGACTAACTCACGCAGGAGCCACTGTTGTTGTCCTGGAGAGTGGTCACAAAGGAGACTCGGGTTGCAGGCAACGCCAGAGAGTAACGAAATGCTGGCAGAGCCAATGAGGGAGCAGTCACAACACAGAGTGTTCACCGAGGGGACTCAGCACAGTGCGTTAACAACTGTAAAATGGCTCCGATGTGGCAAGAGTGGCCACAATGAGTCAATGTGTTGAAAGAGAGAGGCTCATTGCCACAGGTGTAAGCAGGTGGGGCATATTGCCCGGAATTGCTTGGTACAATCCAATGGGAGTCAAAAGAAACAAACCTGAGTTCAAGGCAGATGATACATGCTGCCATCTGGGAGTTGACTGGAATCAGCCGGTTTGTGGGAGAAGCAGAAGGCCTCGAGTTGGCAGAGTTTCAGTTAAATATCTGGTTGTTATCACGTGAAGCTAATTGTTTCTGGGTTCTTCCAAATGCAGAAGGAAAGACAGTAAAGACGGAAATGGACACAGGTGCAGCTGTGTGTCTGCTTCCTGAATCAATATACTGGGAAAAATTCAAGGCACTGCCATTGAAGACGTACGCAGAACAACTGGTGCCACAGAAGTCCTGTGTACTGGTGAGAGGACAGCTAAGGGACCAGTGAGCAGAATTGTCACTTTACATTGTAAAAGGCAAATACCTGGTATTATTTGAACATTCTTCATTACAAAAATTAAAATTATACTAGTTCATATGTCGGCAGACTCAAACAAGAGTTTGCAAGATATCCTGGGTAAGTACAAAGATGATATTATCGCTCAATTATTAATACAGAAATACAGCTAATGTTCTGAGGACATGGGTTTGAATCCTGCCATGGTAGATGATGAAATTTGATTTCAGTAAAGAAAAAATCTGAAATTAAGTATCTACTGATAATCATGGATTCATTGTCGATTGTCAGTAAAAACTCATCTGGCTCACTAATGTCCTTCAGAAAATAAATCTGCCATCCTTACCATGTCTAGACCACATGTAACGCCAGACCAACAGCAAGGCAATTAACTCTCAACTCCCCTCTGAAATGGTCTGGCAAGTATTCAATTCAAGGGGTTTAGGGTCGGGTTAATTATGTTGGCCAGTCAGCGATGCCAATGTTTGTCAAGTGAAAATAAAGGTGCTGGGACAAGTGCACCAAGGGCACCCTAGCCTGGTGTGAATGAAAGAAATACCCAGGATATACATCATCTTTTCACCCACCGGAATGGCCTTATTCACGATGGCAAAGGATTCATGGTGAGACCACTAGAGGGACAAATGTTACTAATGATTGTGGATGGCCACTCCAAGTGTCTATGGAAGCGGTCATGAAGTTGACATCAGCGGGAACAATGATGGATAGACTCAATAAAATGTGTTGCTGGAAAAGTGCAGCAGGTCAGGCAGCATCCAAGGACCAGGAGAATCGATGTTTCGGGCATAAGCCCTTCTTCAGGAAGGGCTTATGTCTGAAACGTCAATTCACTTTCTCCTTGGATGCTGCCTCACCTGCTGCGCTTTTCCAGCAACACATTTTTCAGCTCTGATCTCCAGCATCTGCAGTCCTCACTTTCTCCTCAATAAAATATTTGCCAGGTTTGGGAACCACAAAGGTGTCGTGAGTAACAAATGGTCCACAGCCTGTTGGGCTAGAGTTTAAGAAGTACCTGGAAAATCACGGAGCCAGACATGTGAGATCGACTCCATCACCATCTCGTGAAAATCAGCCAGGTGGAGAGATTTGTTCAAACTATAAAGCAGGCCTTAAAGGTCTCACTAGGGGAGGGGTCACCAGGATGATGAATCAACAAGGTCCTCAGCATGTACAGGAACACACCCAGTGTTTGCCGACATTCTTAATGTTCAGCCACCAGCTGAGAACTATGTTGTGTTACTGCAGCTGGAAGAGAGCATAGAGGTGGGAGAATGAAATCAAGAGGAACAGATGGCCAGAAGGAGGGGTACTTCATAGTTGAGGGTATTCCAAAGGAGAGAGACCATGTTGGCCTGGAACTACACATCTGGAGAAAATGGATCCCACCAGAGATGATAGCTACAACAGGACTGTTGTCAGATATTAGATTAGATTCCCTACTGTGTGGAAACAGGCCCTTTGGCCCAACAAGTCCACACCAAACCTCTGAAGAGTAACCCATCCACCTCTGACTAATGCACCTAACAGCTATGGACAATTTAGCACAGCCAATTCACCTGGCCTGCACATCTTTTGGAATGTGGGAGGAAACCAGAGTACCCAGATGACACTCAAGTAGACGTGGGGAGAATGTGCAAACTCCACACAGCCACTTACCTAAGGCTAGAATTGAACCCGGGACCCTGGCGCTGTGAGGCATCAGTGCTAACCACTAGAATAGGGAGGCACCATGGAGGAGACATGTGAACCAGCTGGTTGTCATACCTCACAACCTGGGGAAGGTCCCTCAGAAGACCAAGCCAGACTAGATGGGAGAAGTGGTGTCAGCAGAGTTGGCCATACTCAGGGAAGTGATAACAGCAGCATCACAGGGCAATAAAAGCCAATCAGAGAGGGATGTATCTGTGAAACAACAAGAGCTTCCAAAAAGCCTGGGAGACTACATGAGGATAGGTCTGTGAGATGAGGAGACAGTTTTTGAGGAATCACTATTCACCTGAGAGACGGATCATGTCAATGTGGACTATGGAAGGGTCAGTTCTTTTGTAAATATTCCTGATGATGCACGTGAGTGAGTTACAATGCCTATATAATGGTTATAATTGTCAGATATCTACTGAGTTAAAGGGAGTATTGAATTAAATGGAGAGGGAGGTTATTTTTGTATTACAAACTGAAAGATTTATTTTAAAAGAGTTTAGCATAGGGTTGGGATTCTGATTAAGAGAGTCGAGAGTGTGTTGCTGGAAAAGCACAGCAAGTCAGGCAGCATCCGAGGACCAGGAGAATCAACATTTTGGGCAAACCCCTTCATCAGTCCTGACCATTCAATAGTCGACATTAACATGATCTGTCTCTCAGGTGGATAGTGATTCCTCAAAGACTGTCTCCTCATCTCTTGACTCTGATCTCCAGCATTTGCAGTCCTCACTTTCTCCTCTGATTAAGAGAGGGCCATTGAGAAGTCAAGGAAACATACATTAGTCATTGAGAGCAAGTTTACTATTCAGGATAGCCGGGGCACAGTAAAGATAGGGAAAAGAATTCTGGTTTAAAGTGCATTTATTTTAACGTACGAGACTGGACTACCAAAGCAGATGATCTCAGAGCATGGATTAACTCTGAGATATTATTGCCATAACAGAAACATGGCTGAGAGAAGGGCAGGACTGACAGCTCAGTGTTCCAGGATACAGAAGCTACAGGTGTGACAGAAGGACAAGTAAGTGAGGAGGGGGAGTTGTCCTTTTTGATAATAGATGGCTTAACAATAATGCTTAGAGAGGGTACTCTTAAGGACTCATCAAATAAGGCCACGTGGTTAGAACTTAGAAACAAGAAGGGGATGGTCACTCTTTTGGGACTGTATTATGGACCCCCAAATAGCCAGTGGGTACTAGAGGAGCAGATGGGTAGAGAGTTTGCAAATACCTACAGGAATAATAGAGTAGTATTGATTGAAGGTTTTAATTTATCCTGTATTGACTGGGCCACCCAGAGTGTAAAAGGCTCGGGCAGGGTGGAATTTGTCAAATGTATTCAAGAAAGTTTCCCAAATCAATATGCAGAGGATCCTACTTGGGAGGGTGCAACACTGGACCTCCTCTTAGGAAACAACATCGGGCAAGTGACTAAAGTATCAGTCAGAGAGCACTTTGGGTCCAGTTAAAACAAAGTCTCTTAGTTTTAACAAAGTTATGAATAAAGATAGGACAAGTCTACAAGTTAAGGTGCCATGCTGGAGCAGGGCCAACTGGTCAATTGTGTGAGTTTGTTGGAAAGAAAAGGAATGCTTGGCAAACGGGAGGCTTTTAAAAGTGTGACATCAAGAGTCCAAGGATGGTATGTCCCTGTTAAAGTGAAGGGAAAAGAAGTAGGGTTTAGGGATCTCTGGCTGATGGGGGATATTGAAGCACCGGTCAGGAAAAAGAAGGCATGCTTTAGTTTTAAGCTATCGGGCTGAAGTAAATCCCTAGATGACTCTAAAAAATATAGGTACACACCTAAGAGGGAAATCAGAAGAGCAAAAAAGAGGGTAGGAGATGGATCTGGCAGATACAATTAAAGATAATCCCAAGATAGCTATCTTCAGAGTAAAGAGGTGGCTGGGTGGCAAAGGCTCCCTTTAAGATCAGTATGACCATCGATGTGTGGAGCCACAGGACATGGGGGAGATTTTTAATGAATGTTTCTCCTCAGTGTTTACTGAGGAGAGAATCATGGATGCTCAGGAAACAAGGAAAACATGTTTTGGACTGCACACACCTTACCAGAAAGGAGGTGTTTGCAGCCTTAAAGCGCATAAAGGTGGATTAATCCCCGGGCCTGAAATAAATAAATAAATACATACATACATAAATCAATCCATCCTTGGACATTGTGGAAGGCTATGGAAGAAATTGCAAAGGTCCTTGCAGAGATCTTAGCTTCATCTTCAGCCACTGATGAAGTTCCAGAAGACAGGAATGTGGCTAATGTTGTCCTGTTGAAGAAGAAAGATAGAAAAGACAAGCCAGGGAACTACAGGCCGGTGAGCCTGACATCATTGGTAGGCAAGTTGTGGGAGAGGATACTGAGGGACAGGACCAACCAACATAGTCAAAGTCTGATTAGAGGTAATCAGCACGCATTTGTGCATAGGAGGTCATGTCTGGCCAATCTTTTAGAGTTTTTTGAAGAGGTAACCCAGAGGATAGATGATAGTAAGGTAATGGATGTTGTCTATGTGGACTTTAGTAAGGCTTTTGACAAGGTCCCACACAGCAGGCTAGTCATAAAAGTTAGGTCACGTGGATCCAGGGTGAACTAGCTAACTGAATTCAAAATTGGCTCGATGATAAGAAGCAGAAAGTGATAGTTGAAGGTTGTTTGTCAGACTGGAGGCCTGTGACGAGTGGTGTGCCACGGGGGTTGGTGCTGGGACCTTTGTTATTTGTTATTTACATAAATGATCTGGATGTGAAAGTACAAGGCATGATTAATAAGGATCTAGATGATACAAAATTAGGAGGTGTCATTTTTAGTGAACAAGGTTACCAAAAATTACAGAGAGATCTTATACAGATGGAAGTGGACTGAGAATTGGCAAACACAGTTCAGTACAGGTAAGTATGAGGTGTTGCACTTTGGAAAGTCAAACCGAGGTAGGACTTAAATAGTAAATGGTAAGGTCCTGAGGAGTGTTGTGGAACAGAGGGACCTAGGAGGAGCATCACAGGTAGACAGGATAGTGAAAAAAGCATTGAGCATGCTGATCTTTCATCAGTCAAGACATTGAATATAGGAGTTGGGTCATAATGATACAGTTCTGTAAGTTGTTGATGAGCATTGTGTCCAGTTTTAGTCACTTTTTTTAGGAAAGACATAGTTAAATTGGAAAGAGAGCAAAGAAGGTTGACAAGGATGTTGCTGTGTCACGTCAGCCTGAGATATAGGGAGGGGTTGGCCAGAATAGGACTTTATTCCTTGGAACATAGGAGAATGAGGGGTGACCTTGTTGAAGTGTATAAAATCATGATGGGCATAGACAGGATGAATGCATATAGTCTTTTCCCCAGGACTGGGGAATTGAAGATGAGAGGGCATAGGTTCAAGGTGAGAGGGGTAGGATTTAAGACGGACCTGAGGGGCAACTTCTTCAGGCAGAGAGTGGTGTGGATATGGAGTGGGTTATCAGAGAAAGTGGTTGAGGCAGGTACAATAATGGCATTTAAAAAACAATTGGATGGGAAGGGTTTAGAGGGATATGGACCAAATACAGGCAAGTGGAACTAGCTGAGTGGGTACCATGGTCAGCATGGACCAGTTTGGGTGAAAGGGCCTGGTTCCAGGCTGTATGACTCTGTGACTCTATGATTGTCAATGCTGTAAATCAGAAACTAACACAGAAATTGCTGGAAAAGCTCAGCAGGTCTGGCAGCATCTGTGAAGAGAAATCAGAGTGAAGTTTCTGATCCAGTGACCCTTGCACAAAACAGTTATTTGTGGAGTTGGCTGTGAGTCCTGCCCCTTTAAGAGAGTGGGTCAGGTGACCTGGAGGCAGGAGCCAGGGGAATGGTGTAAAACTGACTGTGGAGGTGAACAAGTCCACAATTAAGTATCCTGTATTACAAACATAGTTCAAAGTTTGGGAGAAGATTTGTAGCTTGGGTGCTTGTAATTGTGATTCTGTTTACCAAGCTGTGAGTTTTTGTTGCAAACGTTTCGTCCCCTTTCTAGGTGACATCCTCAGTGCTTGGGAGCCTCCTGTGAAGCGAACATGGTGCAGTGCCCAGTTCAGGGCTGGATATTGAATCCTTCCTGGCTTGGTTTTGGGCATTGTATCATTAGAGTTCGGATTTATTATCAAGGTACTGACGTACAAAAATACAGGAGCAGAGTGAAAAGTGTCCAATGTCGCCATAAATGGTGCTATCTTCAGTAGATAGTACCAAGTTACAAATTTTAAGGACTAAGATAGACAAAGGAAAGTGTTAAAAGTTCTACAGTACAGCTCTTCATAATATGTCAGGAAAATAAAGAAATAAACTTAAGAGGTGACCATTACAGCCTGCAGTTACACCATGCTGGGGCTTTTCCTCCTATTGTCTTACAAGGGCTATGCTGGGCCCACTGTAACTGGGCTTAAAGCTGCTGATTGCCATCTGTGACAGACTGACTGCACAGGCCCCCAGTCTGTGCAAAGCCAGCTGACCTGCTGTAGACTTCTAGCGCATTGGTCACTCTGCTCCTCTCTCCGCCTTCCATCCCTGCTCCAATACAGGCTCACCTTGACATTCCTGCTCCACTCTAGCCCACTGACCATCCTGCTCCAGGTCCTCAGCTGCAGTGATACTCCAATACCACCACTGTCACTCTGTCCAGAAGGTAAGTGAAAGGAAAATTTAAAAAGAGAAGCAGATGGAAAGGGTGAACCCCAAGGCTGAGCCTGGATGCTGCCTACTTCACTGCTGCCACCTCAGTAGCAGAGTCTAGTTCAGGGGTGTGTTTCATTTCACTGTCTAGATCAGCCCTGGGTATTGGAGCAAAGTCTGGTTCAGGACTGTATGTTATAACTGTGTTCGGTCCAGTGCTTATTTTTGTACCTGTGCTAGGACAATAGCACTGAGAGACATATCAGCCATGATTGTGTGGCAGAGCAGACTCCATTGGCTGAACGGCTTAATTTCTGCACCTATTTCTGAATGTCTTTTAGGATAAATCTCTGATTCATGGGTGGGTCTTGTATTAGTGTTTAGTACAGGGTTCGGTATTGTAACAGTGTGCAAATAGGCCATTTGACCCAACAAGTCCACAACACCCCTCCGCAGCCAATCAGAGCCAGACCCATCTCACTCACCCTAACCCTGTAAGCCTATTTTCCCATGGCTAATGCACCTAACCTACACATCCCTGAACATTCTGGGCAATTTAGCATGGCCGATGCACATAACCTGCACATCCTTACACTGTGCGAGGAAACCAGAGCACCTGGTGGAAACCCACGCAGAGAACATGCAAACTCCACACAGACAGTTGCCCGAGGGTGGAATTGAAATGAGGTCTCTAGCACTATGGGGCAGCAGAAGTAACCACTGACAATACCACTCACCATGTCTGGCACAGGGCTCAGCATTATACTGTGTCTGGTACAGGGCTGTGTATTGTACCAGTGTCTGGGCAGGGCTGTGTATTTTATCAGTGTCTGAACAGGGCTGGAAAATGTATCAGTGTCAGGTTCAGGTCTGGATGTTGTATCAGTGTCTGGTACACGGATGGACGTTGTATCAGTGTTTGGTTCAGGACTGGGCATTGTATCAGTATCTGGTTCAGGACTGGAGATTGAATCAGTGTGTGGTTCAGGGCTGGATGTTCTATCTGTGTCTGATTCAGGGTTGGACATTGTATCAGTGTCTAGTTCAGGGTTGACGTTGTATCATTGTATGGTTCAGGGCTGGCCATTGTATCGGTGTCTGGTTCAAGACTGGATTTGTATCATTGTCTGGCTCAGCACAGGGCATTGTATCAGTATCTGGTTCAGGACTGGAGATTGAATCAGTGCGTGGTTCAGGGCTGGATGTTCTATCTGTGTCTGGCTCAAGACTGGACGTTGTAGCAGTGTCTGGTTCAGGGTTGGACGTCGCATCTGTGTCTGGTTCAGGACTGGACATTGTATCAGTATTTGATTCAGGGCTAGCCATTGTATCTGTGTTTGGTTCAGGACTGGACATTGTATCAGTATTTGATTCAGGGCTGGCCATTGTATCAGTGTCTGGTTCAGGGATGACGTTGTATCTGTGTCCGGTTCAGGGCTGGAGTTTGTATCAGTGTCTGGCTCAGGACTGGACGTTGTAATAGTGTCTGGTTCAGGGTTGGACGTCGTATCTGTGTCTGGTTCAGGGTTGATGTTGTATCAGTGTCTGGTTCAGGGTTGGACGTTGTATCATTGTATGGTTCAGGGCTGGCCATTGTATCAGTGTCTGGTTCAAGACTGGATTTGTATCATTATCTGGCTCAGCACAGGGCATTGTATCAGTATCTGGTTCAGAACTGGAGATTGAATCAGTGCGTGGTTCAGGGCTGGATGTTCTATCTGTGTCTGGCTCAGGACTGGATGTTGTAACAGTGTCTGGTTCAGGGTTGGACGTCGTATCTGTGTCTGGTTCAGGACTGGACATTGTATCAGTATTTGATTCAGGGCTGGCTATTGTATCAGTGTCTGGTTCAGGGCTGACGTTGTATCAGTGTCTGGTTCAGGGCTGGATTTTGTATCGGTGTCTGGCTCAGGACTGGACATTGTACCAGTGTTTGGCTCAGAACTGGATGTTGTATCAGTGTCTGGTGCAGGGCTGTACATTGTATCAGTGTCTGGTTCAGGGCTGGACATTGTATCAGTGTCAGGTTCAGGGCTGGACATTGTATCAGTATCTCTTTCAGGGCTGGTTGTTGTATCAGTTTCTGGTTAAGGGGTAGATGTTGCATCAGTGTCTGGTTCAGAACTGGACAATGCATCATTTTCTGGTTCAGGGCTGGACATTGCAGCAGTGTCTGGTTCAGGGCTGAATGTTGTATCAGTATCAGGCTCTGGGCTGTATTTTTTATCTGTCTTATTCAAGTCTGGGCGTTGTATCAGTGTCTGGTTCAGGGCTGGACGTGGCATCAATTTCTGGTTATGGCTGAATATTGTATCAGTGTCTGGTTCAGGGCTAGACATTGTGTCAGTGTTTGGTTCAGGGCTGGACATTGTATTACAGTCTGGTTCTGGGCTGGATGTTGTATCAATGTCTGGTTAATGGCTGGACGTTTTATCAGAGTCTGGTTCAGGGCTGACATTGTATCAGTGTGTGGTTCAGGGCTGGATATTGTATCTGTGATTGGTTCAGGGCTAGATATTGTATGATTGTCTGGTTCAGGGCTGGACGTTGTATCAGTGTCTGTCTCAGGCTGAACGTTGTATCAGTGTAAGTTTTATAGCT
Source organism: Hemiscyllium ocellatum (assembly GCF_020745735.1). NCBI lineage: Eukaryota > Metazoa > Chordata > Chondrichthyes > Orectolobiformes > Hemiscylliidae > Hemiscyllium > Hemiscyllium ocellatum. The sequence goes on along the minus strand of NC_083413.1, from coordinate 86,672,739 downwards.
GGACACTGTATCAATGTTTGGTTCAGGGCTGGACACTATATCAGTGTTTGGTTTAGGGCTGGGCATTTTATCAGTGTCGGGTTCAGGGCCGGATATTGTATCGGTGTCTGGTTCAGGGCTGGACGTTGTTTCAGTGTCTGTTTCAGGGGTGGATATTGTATCAGAGTCTGGATCAGGAGTGGACATTGTACCAGTGTCTGTTTCAGGGTTGGACTTTGTTTCAGTTTCTGGTTCAGGGCTGGACATTGTATCAATTTTTGGTTCAGGGCTGGACATTGTATCAGTTTCTGGCTCAGGGGTGGACATTGCATCAGTGTCTGTTTCAGGGTTGGACATTGTATCAGTGTATGGTTAAAGGCTGGATGTTGTATCAGTGTCTGGTTCTACACTGGACATTGTATCAGTGTCTGTTTCAGGGCGGGACAATGTATCAGTATCTGGTTCAGTGCTGGACATTGTATCAGTGTCTGCTTCAGGGTTGGACATTGTATCAGTGTCTGCTTCAGGGCTGGATGGTGTTTCATTGTCTGGTTCAGGGGTGGATATTATATCAGTGTCTGGTTCAGAGCTGGATGTTGTGTCACTGTCTGGTTCAGGACTGGATGTTGCCTCAGTGTCTGCTTCGCAGCAGGACGTTGTATCAGTTTATTGTTCAGAGGCGGACATTGTGTTAATGTCTTGTTCAGGTCTGTGCCTGTATCATTGTCTGGTTCAGGGCTGGACATTGTATCAGTGTCTGGTTCAGGGCTGGGTGTTGTGTCAGTGTCTGGTTCAGAGCTGAGTGTTTTATCAGTGTCTGGTTCAGAGCTGGGTGTTTTATCAGTATCTGGTTCAGAGCTGGGTGTTTTATCAGTGTCTGGTTTCGAGCTGGATGTTGTATCAGTGTCTGGTTCAGGGTGGGTTTGGAATCACTGACTGGTTCAGGGTTGGGTATGGAGTCAGTGTCTGGTTCACGGGTGGTTGTGGAGTCAGTGTCTGATTCAGGGTTGCATATGGAGTCAGGGACTGTTTTAGTGTTGGGTATGGATTCAGTGTCTGGTTCAGGGTTGGGTATAGAGTCAGTGTCTGGTTCATGGCTGGGTATGGAGTTAGTGTCTGGTTCAAGGTTGGGTATAGAATCAGTGTCTGGTTCAGGGCTGGGTATGGAGTCCGTGTCTAGTTCAGGACTGGGTATGGAGTCACTGTCTGATATGCTAGTTTTGGGCAGAGCTGCTGCTACTGGCTTGGTCCTTATTTGCAACTGAAACAGTTTGCTTTTGAAAGCTGAAAGGACATGCATTCATGATTGAACATAAAATGATGGATGTTTTCATACTGATATTATATGTGATGTAAGGTTACTGGTAGTGTCACTGAAGTTCTGAACATGGTACATCCATGTTGCAAATTTGTCTCTGAGTCTTCATCTGGGTCTTAAGCACACATGACATGTCCCGTCTCTAAACCAATCATTACCTCAACTTCAACAGATGGTATTGTTTGTCCTCCCTTTCTTTCAATTCTTCCTTTTCAATGTGCCTTGTTTTTTGTTTTCTTTCATGCAGAAGGGGAAAGTGGGGAAGAGATGGATGCTTTTGTTTCAAAGACCCTGGCTGCTTCCTTATCTTTGCACCTCAATCTTATAATCAAACTACAGCTCAACCAATCCAGTCATGGCTGTCGTCAAGGAGAATTTCCCTCACTCAACAGACACTCAATGGCACTTGGTGTCACATTGTCTCCCCACTAATTCAGAACCAACATTATCTGGTACATTAATGCAAATAAAGGAAAAAAAACTCAAGTCAATTTTAAGTCTCCTGATATTTCAGCTACATGGCAGCTGAACTTCCATTTTTGTTCATGGTCCCATGAAAGAAAAATATATGGTCTCTTAATGTGCCAGCACCTTTTAAGATGAGAAACATTTTTACCTGTGTTTCATCAAGCAGTAAACATAATGTATGTAAATCAATACAAAATAACATTCATATTCTCTCATTCATGCTTTGTGAATGCTTTAATCAAATTAGTGTCACTGGCTTCCCAAAATGACAAAGTATTTCAGTATAATCACATACTTATAATGTTTCTCAATTATTTTTTGTATTTTCCACCCATGTGGTCAACTTTTAAATTAAATGGCTCAATCCGTCAGAACCATCTTGCATTTTGATTCTCTAATTTCTGTACAAAATCAAATTATAGGCAGTTATGAGTGTTTGTTTGCAACACTACTGGGACTAAATAGTATATTTATAGCAACACAGACTTGATATACTGAAATTGCAACATTTAAAAGGCATTTGGATGGCTATATGAATAGGATTAGTGGTGTTGGAAGAGCACAGCAGTTCATGCAGCATCCAAGGAACAGCGAAATCGACGTTTCGGGCAAAAGCCCTTCATCAGGAATAAAGGTAGAAAATCTGAAGCGTGGAGAGATAAGCTAGAGGAGAGTGGGGGTGGGGAGAAAGTAGCATAGAGTACAATAGGTGAGTGGGGAGGGGATGAAGGTGATAGATCAGGGAGGAGAGGGTGGGGTGGATAGGTGGAAAAGAAGATAGGCAGGTAGGACAAGTCCGGACAAGTTCCCCATTGGCTGTTCGCTCTACTGTGGCATCTAGGAATGGCAGTTTGTTGTTGTTTTCCTCATCTTTAATGAATTTTATGCCAAATTTCTGATAAAACCCACACATTCCCAGATTTATGATGATATCCCATTTAGTTTTACGAATGTGTAATTTGATGAGAGCATTCCATTTCTTTGTTCTTTAGAACATCTGCTCTTGTCCCACAATATGTTCTGCGCATACAGCCATCACTTTTGCAAATTCACTCTTGGCACATTTATTACTGACCCCATAATTGTAATTGTTTGTGGTTGCTTCAGATCTTCTTCCCAAGCGTTGAGGTCTGTTGCCATACAATCCAAATAAACTACATGGCTTGTCATTTTTGTTGCGATTTGATTCAAAAGTCTTTGGAACGTGGCTGGGACATTTTTAAACCCAATATTGATACCATCCATTTGATTGTGTTAGCATTTGCTAGTATATCTTCACTCAAAGAGAAAGAAATTTCTTCAAAAGAAATGAAGTACTGCCAATGTAATCTCTCACCCAAGGAATTGGATTTGAATTTTTTTTTTGTTCTTCCCTGCTTTACCTTTCTGTAATCTAGTCAACAGCTGGTTTAGGAACTCAACCCGCCAGTAAACCCCAGCAACTTTGTTGAGGTCCAGTCAACTGATTTTCTAGCATGTATTGAATCTGCATTTCTACCCAAGATTATTTTTCCCAAACTTATAAGAGTATTGTTTTATTTGTATGTCTGAAGGTAGACACGTTCCCAGGGCCTAATAGCCTATATCCTAGGGTCTTAAAGAAAGTGGCAGCTGAGAGAGTGGATGCACTGGTTATAATATTCCAAAATACCCTAGAAATGGGAACAGTTTCAGTGAAATGTAAAATTGCTGACATAATACCCTTCTTCAAAAAGGGAGGGTTAGAGAATAGGAAACTACAAGCCAGTTTGTTTAACATTTCATTGGGAAATTGTTATCATCCATTATTGGAGAAATAGTAATAGGACATTTAGAAAGTCAAACTCCAATCCATCAGAGGCAGTATGGTTTTGTGCTGGGTAAATTGTGTTTGACTAATTTGTTTAGAGTTTTTTTGAAGATGTATTAAGCAAGCTTGATCATGGGAATCCAGATGTACTATGTTTGGACTTCCAGAAGGCATTTGAAAAGGTACTGCACAAAAGGTTAGTACAAAAGGTAAGATCACCTAGACTTAAGATAATTTATTAGTTTGGATAGCTGTTTGGCTAAGCTACAGAAAGTGAACAGTCAGGATAAATGGGTCTTTTTCTACTTGGCAGCATGTAACTAGTGGGGTGCCACAGAGTTCGATGCTAAGGTCCAACTATTTATATTAACAACTTGAATGCAGAAATGGAAAGTTCTGTAGAAAGTACCAATATGGAGCTGACTGTATCTTACCTGATCTCCAAATGTGCTTTCTGAGTCTCAACTAACCAAGACATGTGAAATGTTTCTTTGTCAGCATCTGTGTCCTTAAAGACAATTTTGCCTCCTTGAACATCAGCTTGTGGTATTACTATGCCCTCTGGTGATGGAAAGTCTGACTTTTTCTATAGTACTGGCAGCTGATGTCTTAACATGAGGGGGTCTTTTAATCAACCTGTTCAGAGAGGTTCTGATACACCTCCAGATCAGATGTAGAGACACTATCAAGATGTGAAAACGCTTTCACTTTAGCACAACATTTGAGGGTCTTTTATATCCCGTCAAACAGACCACCTGCACATAAGATCTGTACATAAAATCCATTAAAATCTGGGTATCACAAGAGAAAAGGTGCAGCTCGTTCTGGGTTTGAAGCTCCTGATGCTGTCCCTCGTTTTATATTCCACAGGAAGCCTGACTGACCTTTTTACTGAGGAGCAGCTTATTCTGTTGTCCTTTCCAGAGCATTTTGTATAAAAGAGCAATGACTCCCATTAATACTGCATTGAGGATGGCAATCTGAGTAGGAGTTAGCAATGCATGGCATGCAGCATGTTGTAAATGATTTTGAAACAAATGCAGACTGAATTTCCCTCTCCCTAACTCCACCTCCTACCCTGCTCCTATTGTGTTCCCACCTCTCCTCTCCAGGACCTTTGCAAAAAAAGTTACAAATAGCTCACAGTTTCACTTCTGTTAAATTTGTGACTCTGCAACATAGGAGGTCACATTGGAAGCAAGACATTCCTGCTAACGTGCCTGCCACATTCCAAGCCCTGCGACATATTGTCTCAAATTGCCTGCCTGATGTGCTGAAAGGCCACAGTAATCAACCGGCCAAGGAGAAGAACTAAGGGCAGTGTGTGAAACGCAAGGGGCACTTTCTCAACCAGACGAGTGCCTACTCTGTGGGTATCTGTAAAGAGCATAAAGCTGGCCAAACACAGGCCTGTTATGAAGCGATTAATTCTCGTTTGTCATGTTGAATGATTGCGTCTGCCGATTTTGGCAAGCCGACCACATTGTGATTAATTTTGTATTGTCACATTGAGTGATTGCACCTGGAATGCCTGCCCAGCTTCAATAATATGATCATTTTCATTTCATTTTAATGAATCATTGAGCTGCTGTTAATGCTGTTAGTGGCCTAAATGTTTTAAACAGATATTACAACACCATGGATGCATATGGAAATGTTAAAGGATCTATCAATTCTCTCAATAGATGATTTGTGTAGATATATCATTGTATATAAATCAACTTTAAGAGGGAATTATTAAGAATTAATCTCCATTCTAGTATTATCAGACAGCAGTCTTTCCATCTCCTTGAAACAGGGTGTCAGGTTTTCACTATCTGCTTGTTCCATAGTTTAGTTTAAAGCTGAGCTGGATTATATCTGTTGCACCACATTCTATGTTCTTAGTTTGCTACCACAATGGAAAGATTTCCTCATGTTAAACCGCAGTAAGATGATAATTGCAGTGTAAAAGCGCAGAGAAAGGCAGACTATTGGAGGATCCCGAAAGACTTGGAGTTTTGTGGAAAAGCAAAAGAACAGTTTGAAACAAGTAAGGAATGAAGTGCAGGAACTTGAGAACCTGAGTGTAAGGGATCTTGGCATACAGTGAAGATTAAAACATTTGTGCAGAAAGTACCCAGTGTCTCTGCTGATTAATATGGCTCAGACACGCATTTTCAATGTTTTATACAAGTTTTAGAATAAGACCCTTGTTGTACAAGATTTGTATTTATGTTTCTACAAAAATAAACATGGATCAATACTTGCACAATTTGCACAATACTGTAACTGTAACTGACTTACAAATTCCAACTTGAAATGAAGTTGGAAGTTTTTTACGAGAAAGTCAGGGCTGCAGATGCTGGAGATTAGAATCAAGAATGTGGTGCTGGAAAAGCACAGCAGGTCAGGCAGCCTCCAAGGGACTTTTGCCCAAAGCATCGATTTTCCTGCTCCTCAGATGCTGCCTGACCTGCTATGCTTTTCCAGCAGCACACTCTTGGATGTTTTTTAGTCCGTTGTCTCCCATTTCTTTATCCAAACGTTCACAAGTTGAAGCTTCTTATATCACATTAATGACAAAGTGCGATAATTAATCACATCAGGGATTAACTCTGGATTAGTTTATTTAACACAGTAAAGCACATTATAAGTTATGAAGCAGGTATTGCTAATTCAACTGATTTCTCTATGTATGTATGTGCAGCTGTCAAGCTCACAGCCGACTGTATGCCAGGCAGAGTTGCAACATTGTATATGCACAGCACATCTTTTAAAGGTGAACTCTCTTAACGGCAAGGTACACAAACAGTGCTCAGGTGGTCATCAAAGTTGCCGTGGCAATGATGAAACAAATAGGAAAAATTCTCCCCTGTGCCCTGATCAGTTTATCTAAACAAAATCACTTAACTGCATCCTAATACTGTACATACAACACAAAAAGAGCATTCATGCCATCATGCCTGTGCTGGCTTTTTGAAGTGTCCTAATTAATCCCTTAGTCCAACCCCTTTCGCTCTTTGATACCTCTTGTTCAGTTGTTCCTTACCCTAAAACTATGACCCTTCTATGATTGAAATAACTTATCCCTATTTCATCAAAAAATCCTTTATGCTTTTGAACACTTCCATTACATCTTCCCTGTTCTACGAAAAACAATCTCATCATCACTACATTGTCTGCTAAAGTCCCTTATTTCTGGTACTATTCAAATGTTTTTACTCTTCAACAATTTGATTTCAGATAGTCAACATGATTTTGTCAAGGGCCATTCGTGTCTCACAAATCTCATTGAGTTTTTTGAGAAGGTGATCAAGCATGTAGATGAGGGTAGGGCAGTTGATGTGGAATACATGGACTTCAGTAAAGCCTTTGATAAGGTTCCACATGGTAGGCTGTTGGAAAAAATGCTGAGGCATGGCATCGAGGGTGATTTAGCGGTTTGGATTAGAAACTGGCTCTCTGAAAGAAGGCAGCGAGTGGTCGTTGATGGAAAATATTCAGCCTGGAGTTTGGTTACTAGTGGTGTGCCACAAGGATCTGTTTTGGAACCACTGCTGTTTGTCATTTTTATAAATGACTTAGATGCAGGCATAAGTGGATGGATTAATAAACTTGCTGATGACACTGAAGTCGGTGGAGTAGTGGACAGTTTGGAAGAATGTGACAGGTTGCAGGGGGACTTGGATAAACTGCAGAATTGGGCTGAGAAGCGGCAAATGGAGTTCAATGCAGCTAAATGTGAGGTGATGCACTTTGGGAAGAATAACACAAAGGCAGAATACTGGGTAAATGGAAAGATTCTTGGTAGTGTGGATGTGCAGAGTGATCTTGGTGTTCATGTACATAGATCCCTGAAAGTTGCCACCCAGGTGGATAGTGCTGTTAAGAAGGCATACAGTGTGTTAAGTTTCATTGGTAGATCGATTTGAATTCTGGAGCCGCAACATCATGCTGCAACTATACAAAATGTTAGTGGGGCCACACTTGAAATATTGTGTCCAGTTCTGTTTGCCATATTTAGGGAAGGATGTGGAAGCAGTGGAAAAGGTGCAGAGGAGATTTACCAGAATGTTGCCTGGTCTAGAGGGAAGGTCTTATCAGGAAAGGCTCGTTGGAAAGAAGAAGGCTAAGAGGGGATTTGATAGAGACATGCAAGATGATCAGAGAATTAGGCAGGGTAGACAGTGAAAGTCTTTTTTCTAGGATGATGACATTCACTTGTATGAGGGGGCATAACTACAAATTGAGGGGTGGTAGGTTTAAGATAGATGTCAGAGGCAGGTTCTTTACTCAGAGTGGTAAGGGAATGCCCTACCTGCCAATGTAGTTAACTCAGCCACATTAGGGAGATACAATCCTTGGAGAATTACATGGATGATGATGGGATAGTGAAGGGGGACAAGCTGAGAATAGTTCACAGGTTGGCATAACATCGAGGGCCGAAGGGCCTGTTCTGTGCTGTATTGTTCTATGACATTTCTTCCTAAAGTGTCGTGTCCAGACTTAAGGAGTCCACCACATGAGGTTAATTCAGTATTTCATTGTATGACAATGCTGTGGCTTTCAGGGGATATTTTGTTCTGGTTTTCTTTAAGAGAGGGGTTTTAAGATAGAGATGCTGAGGTGTTCGGTTGGAAAGCCTGTAAAGTAATCAGCCTGTGAGGCTTTGGGCATTGCTTTTTAAAAGTTGGAGCAAAAGTAGCAGCCTGTGTGGGTGGTGGTTGAGTTCTCACAGAACCAGGATTGTAAATTTAGCTTTCAGTTGTTGCTGTTTGGGTCTGGAAGAAGTGAAACCTATTTTTTCCCCCCTTTCAGCCAAAAGCTGGGAATTCTCTGCCTGCTACAAGAGTTGCTTGTGAGACAATTTGTGTGCTGAATTTGCCTTTTGCCAAGGGTGTGTTTATGGAATGTTACTATATTAGACCTGTTAATTAGTAATAGTTACAGCATCTATTATTCTATTATGTTTTCCAACAGTGTTAAATTATTCTAATTCCTTCTTTCTTTTGTTAGATTTTAACTATAGTGGATGGATAAAGTGTATTTTGCTTTAAATCTGGTAGTTTGACCAATTGAATTGCATCTAGAATGCAATACCTTACATTTACCTTTAAAATAAGAAAATGTTAGGGTCTGAGGGGGTTTGGTCTTGTCCATAACATTTTTAAAAATATATTGCTTTCAACACCCCATAAAGAGCCTGTTGCTTTTACAATGACTATCTTAACTTGTCTTGCAACATTCCAGGATCTTTTCATTCCTTTAAGTCTTTTAAAATAACCCCATTTAATTTCAATTGCAGCTCCTCATTTTTCTCATCAAAATAGCTTGGTTCAAAGTCTTTCATGTTTCACATTTCTCTCAGACAAGACATCCTGTCCTAGTTACTAATTTGTGCAGAGTACTGTCTCTGAGTAAAAACCTGAAGATGTTTGTTAAGAATATTCCATATATTACACAAAGTTTCCCAGGGCAAAACAGCACATTAAAACATTAACAATAAACAAGAATATAGATCCTTGCATTTAACTATAACCAGTGGTTTCAGTTAAAAGCTGTTGTTTATTGCTGCAGGCTGGAATTGTAAATTGTGCAGGATTCAAATTATAGAGATGACGGGAGATGAGGCAAAATTCCAATTTGACTGATGTTGAAAGAAAAGTTTGAAACTGGTGCCTACAGACATCTTAAATGTCTTTTGCAGAACCTATCTCCTGATGATTCCACTGCCAGCAAGTTGCCATTTTCTCCTCAGGTGTTCATCTGCTATTTCTGTCAGGTTGGTGCCGCTGGGAGGGAGGGAGAACCACATGCTGTTGTCTACCCAGAATGCAAAGAAGACCATCATTTTCAGGGCAGCAAAGAGAAAAGTAGCCACAACAAATTAACACAGCTGTCTGCTGACAGCCATAGAGACAGTAGAGGGTTAAGATAGTGCTTCTCAGTTCTTGCTGAAAAGCCCTTTCCTAATGTGTTTCCATTTTAAGGTTTGACAATTGTTGTGATCCCTCAGTGAGAGTGAAGGCCCTTTACAGTGAGATCAGAACTGCTGTAACTTGATCTGAACTTCATGGCAGCCATTATTCTTCTGATCTTGTGACTTCACTTTTGGAGGCCCTAAGTTATCACCTCAACTACCCCCTTGGATAGGGGTCATTGGCTCAGATGGGAGTCATGATCTCAAACAATGCATCTCAGGAGGTGTTGCTGGCTAACTAGTGGGTCAAGGAGAGAAGGTTGCTAGTTACTAACATTTAGAAGTCACTCAAGAAACTTGGGTGGAAGCAATCAAGGCAAGATGCTTCATCTGAGGGCAGGGCACATGCATTCTAAAAATAGATTCAACAATTAGTAAGTTTTGAGAAGATTTGTAGCTCAGGTTGAGGTTCTGGATGTCGGGTTTTTCGCTGAGCTGTAAGGTTCATTTTCAGAAGTTTCATCACCATACGAGGTAACATCTTCACTGAGCCTCCAGGCAAAGCTTCATCCAATGGCTTATTGATGATGTTACCTCGTATGGTGACAAAATGTCTGAAAATGAACCTTCCAGCTCAGCGAGCAAACCTAAATCCAGATTCAACAATCACAAAACATTACCACTAATTGTAAAACCCTTCTTTCTGCATAGAAATTATTTATTGTAGGTGCATATCACTGTGTGTATGTGTATCCTTTGTGGGTGTTGTGATAAAATGCACAGGATAAATTATCGTATTTGGAATTTGTATTTTTCCAAAAAGTTTTTATTTATAAAGATCAGAAAGTTAATTTGGAGTTGTGACCCAAATTCTATGAAGATGTATGACTTCAGCTGTCCAGGCGCAGCAGTTACTAACAAATGCAACATTAATATTCATTTCAAGGGGACTCAAATTCAGGAGCAGGAATGTATTGATGCGTCAATGTAAGGCTTTGGAATATTGTGAACAGTTTTTGGCCCTGTATCTCAGGAAGAGTGTGCTGGCCTCGGAGGGGGTCCAGAGGAGCTTTACAAGAATGATCCCGGGGTCGGAGGGCTGGTCATACGAGGAGTGGGTTATGGAGTCTGGGTCTGTACTTGGAGTTTAAAATGATGAGGGATGATCTCATTGAAACTTACAGCATATTAACAGGCCCAGATAGAGCGGCAGGAAGGTAATGTTTCCCCTAGTAGATTAGGACCTCTCATCTTCGAGAAGTCGTACCTTATCCGAGTCGTACGAACTTCATGCAGTATTTCCCTGACAATGTTAAAGAATGCCTCAAGCATGGCTGAAATCCCAAAGGTGTTATCCGAGAAAAGGGCAGGCTTAAGATTCAACACAACTCCTTGAGGCATTTTTATTTACTCCATTTAACCAAGTGGTGTTGCCACTGGCTGAGATCAATGCCAGTAACTCTCATCCTCTTCAATATATGAAAACCTTAATAGAATTATCAACTATAACATCAAGAGTTCGTCCTGATCAATGACTAGCCATTGAGATATGTGACTTCAAAGTGTAAAGGCAAGCACAATGGCTTGTTGCTTACTAGAATGCTCATGGCAACCTCTAGCTTGTCTGATGTTCGCTCAGGAGATGATGATTGACATTGGGCACCAACTCAGCAATAACAGGATAAAAAGTCTTTCCTGATTATAAAGCTAAGAGGGCATCAACTGGTACTCAATGTCTGTCATTTGCACTTTATAACTACAGGAACACAGTCAGTTGAGAGAACCAAATGTCAGAAAGAATAGAAACTGCGCAACAGCCTTGAATGTAATGAGTGATTTGGTGCAGAGGTTATCTCATTGCCTGACAAATGTTTTAATGGTCACTCAGTAGTTGCAGTTATCTTTGAATTGGAAGACTGGAGGTTAAAATTCCATTCCACTTATTATAAACTGTGTTCACATTTGACCTCTGTGCAAGGATGTGCTGTGAAGGCACAAGTACCATTTCATGGCTGAACCTGTTAAAATTCTCGTTCCCGTTTCAGTGTAAATGCTTAAGATCCTATCCGATTCCTTGCAGCCATACCTTCAGCTGTCTTGGCCAAAGGTCTAGAATTCTCTCTTTTTTAGAGTTCCTTTTAACTGTTCTTATTTGAGCAAGGCTTTGCTCACATGTCTTACAATTATGTAGAGGTAGTTTGGTGTCAAATTGTACTGGATAATACTGTTGTGATGTTCCACATATTAAAGGTGCTGTATAAATGTTGATGGTGTTTATCTATTGTGAAATAGAAATGAGAAATGAACTAATCCAGTGTTGATTGGATAGGTGGATAAACATGGACAGATTCGTTGAATGAATTTTCTTTCTTCAATCCAGTTCATTCTTTCGAAATAAGCTGGTTAATCATGAAGAACAAACATTTCTTTCTTGCATTCTGATCCAATTCACCAAGACTTTTCTTTTTGTTACAATGCTTAACACGCTAAACTGGAAGTGTATGAAATATTAGAAATGAAAATAATTACAGCTCAGCATGGGCAGAAAGTTTTCTGTGTTACCCAATTGGCAGCTTCCTTTGTGTTAGCATTGATTCCCAAAGCACAACAGTCTGTGTTGGGTCATAGCAACAGAGCGTTACTCTGATCAAGTGGCACTTCCTCAATCCCAATTGCTCCACAGAGCTTGCTTGAATAAAATGTTACTTTTAATTTGAAGCATCTCCACTTTTCCTGATCCCCCATCTCTCTCTGCTTTACCAAAAACTACCCTTCGCTGAATCCTGCTGGGATCTTTGTTAATTTCTCCTGACTTTATCCCTTCCATGTGAGTTTTTTGATGTTGGTTTTCCTCAGTTTTTTTGCTTATTGCATCTTTGGGTGGGCCAATCCCTCTGAGCTCCTGACGGTGTTGCTCATTTGAGGAAGCATTCAAGATACCTCAGTGAAGTTAGAATAACCCAAAGCCTCCATTTAACTGACCTACTTAATGTTAGAACACATTGTGTTGTACACATGTTTACTGTTATGCTTTTCCTCAGCATAATTGGTTCAAGTCTGACTGGAGATAATCAGCCTTCTGTCTCTGACAACTTGGGCTGCCTGCCAGTGTGGTTCATTCATTGTCAGAGCAAGCTGCAACATCAATAGGCAAGTCCATGCTCCCTCTGAAATGAAAATTATCAGATACTTCGAGAAAATTTGCTAAAGGCTGTTGTAAGCAAAACAATTCTCATTTATACAGATTGTTCTCCTATAATGAGTGTTTTGTCAAAGGGATTTGGCTGTAACACGATTGGTGAATTCTGGAACATTTTCTTTTGAAACGCGAACTCCTGTTGGCTGTTACATGATTCTGTGAGATCACAAACAGAGGAACTTGAGGAGGTGAAGCATCTTCTAAGTGCATGGGCTAAGTGTTTGGATAGAAGATCAATTGAAAAAGTGACCTGGGATCACCTTTCTCATGATAAAACAGAAAGTCTTATCAGTTTATGAGGACTTATGGGGGAAAGAAAAGCAGTGTGCCTGCCTTCAATGCTAGTAGATTAGATTGGATTAGATTAGATTCCCTCCAGTGTGGAAACAGGCCCTTGTTTATCAGTTCTTGGATCTCCCGATCATTCCCATCAAACCAATCCTGGTGTTTCTGGGAAGGTGACCAACCAAGCTTTCACAGGCATCGATGATGATGGCCTTGGGGGTAGACCAGAGGCTGTTGGGATCCTGTGTCTTTGTGTCACTGAGAGTCATGAGGTTTGCAGAGAGGAGTTGGTTGTATGAGGCTGTTTTTTTTCCCAGACCTTTAAGTGCCTCAGTGTTGAACTACTGGCAGCACTGCTTCTGTTGTCTCTGCTGTGGCAGGGCTATATTGATGCTGATCCTGGCTCTGGCCAGGCAATGGTCCATCCAGCTGTCATCGGGTCCTGTCGTGGGGCAGATGATTCTAACATCTTTTTGATTCCTCACTCTAATGATGACTGAGTCAAGGAGACATCAGTGTTTGGAGAGTCACTCATGTATTTATCCTTTTGGTAGAACAGTGTGTACCATTGAGTTCATGTTGCTTCTTAGTATGGTAAACAACACAACATTTATTGTGTTCAGTTTCATGTATGTACGTTCCCTGCAGTGTGGAAGCAGGCCATTCAGCACATTGAGTCCACACCAACTCTCAGAAAAGCATCCCACCCAGTCCCACCCCACTACTTTAAATCCTTTAACCCTGCATATCCCAGGGCTAATCCACCTAGCCTGCGGAATTGATGCATTCAGATGGGATTGAAATTGTCATTTGAAAAGCAAGAATGTGCATGGTTATGGGGAGAAGGCTAGAGAATGGCAGTCAGTGAATTGCTCATTTGGGAACTGAATAAACTGAATAATCATCTTGGGCTGAATGGCCTCCAATGCTGTAAAGATCCTGTGTTTCTGTGCTTTGACTTTCCATCTCATTAGTTCTACATCCTCTAAAGATTGTATATATGTTGTTGGAATATAAACTAGGAAAATGGATGTTTGGACTGCTGTATTGCAGAGACTGGTCCAGTTCAGTTGTTTTTTCCAATTCGAAGCAAAATTATGATTGTATGGTATTCACTCATTACAAGAGCATTGAGTGTTTGGAGAAGCTGGAAGGTCTCTGTGTGAGAGATTAGCTGGCACCAGGTAACTCTGTGTTGAGGAAGAAGAAACCTTGCTCAGCAACAGTCACAGAGCTGAGATGAGAACATGGGAGTCAGTCCTCCAACATCATGTTAGCCAAGATGGATCTCTCTGTCCCTCCCTCCGTGCAAATGGAAGACAGCTAGTCTCAACTGATTCTAAGTCAAACGAAGATCCCAGGCCCAACTAATTGTCAACACCATCTCATCATCCAAAAACCAAATCAGGACTGTGTGCGTGTCACCTTGTTAGCTCCTAATGGTTTTGACTTTTTGGCAGATATTGTTCCTTCTGATCAATATGTTCTACCCACAATATTATGGCAAAATATTTTTCTTTTGGTGGGTGGTAGGGATGGGGGTCTAGATAGGATGCTTTTTAGAGGAGTGGTGTGGATTAGATGGGCTGAATGGCCTGCTTCCACACTGTAGGGATTCTATGAGTCTGTTTGTGACTGAAGGTGCAAGTACTTGAATTATAAAGGTATATAGTTTAAGCTTGCGTATCAGTAATTGCTAATCATTTTCCCATAAGAGATATGTTTGTAATAATAGAAAAGATATTTTTTGTTACTGCCTTCATTGAAATTTGGTGTGAGTTTATTTTGTTTTAGACAGTTAATCACAGTCAGGCATGAAGATCCTTGAGATCAAATTGGTCACATTTATGACAACTTGCAGAATAATAGGGCTTGATTTCCAGTGCACCCTTCCCATCCCTTTGAAATAAAAATAGAAAATGCTGAAAATACTCAGCAGATCTGTTAGCATCCATGGTAAAAAAAAACAGAATTCACGTTTCAGTCGGTGACTTGGCATTGGTGTTTTTGCACTTATTCTGTTGCGACCCTCATCTGGGTGAGATGATCTCTCTATTACGGTATGAGTGATGGTGAGAAAGCTGGGAAAATATGATGAATATTTAGTAGAAATCACATTTTCAACATTGAGAAAAATATTCCTGTTGGTCCCCTGAGCACTTATTGGTGTCTTCCGAATTTGGTCTGTGAGTGGTGTTCAGATTATTTCCATGCATTTGTGTCCGTTTCAATCCTACTGCTTTCAATTCTGCTCCTCTTCTTCAAGAAAACGTAGATGGTGCAAATCCCCGACATGCACATCAGAGTGGGTGCCTGGTGGTGTCAGCTTGCCTGATTTTTGTCCCGGCCATCATGCACTATAGTCATCATCCACCTCAAAATCATGTCCTCCTCATGCCTGCTTTTCCTTCAACCCTTCTACACTTATCTTCGGATCTGAAAGGCCCCTATGACTTGCGTGTTTCTGCCAGCTCAGTTTGCATGTATCTCCTGCATCTGTTTTTAGCTTGGTTGCCAAGCACTCACTCACTTTGTGCTCATTTGAATGCTGCCTGTCTTTGTCCACCTCACACTGGCACAATAATGGACGATGACTTCAAAACTGCTTTAGAGGCTGGCAGCCTCTGTGTGGGTGACATTGCTTCCTTAACATAACGGGTCTTTAGTGCCCAGTCACAGAATACCAGCCTCAAAGGAGCTTGCCTTGTATACACTGAGACAGGTTGTGATGGTTTGGAGTAGTGAACAATTAATCAATCAGCCAGACAGAGGGCTGGACATCATCTTGTGGCATTGTGCTGTACGGGGAGGTGATGGCTATTGGTATTATTGCTAGGTGATTAATCCAGAGAGTGAGGTCATATCCTGGAGACACAGGTTCGAATCCTGTCATGGCAAATAGTGGAATGTGAATTCAGTAAGAATTTGAGCATTAAAAGAAGCTGGAATCTAATGCGGAATATGAATTGATTGTCGGAGACAATCCATTTGGTTCACTAACATCTTTCAGGAAAGGAACCTGCCATCCTTACTTGCTCTGGCTTACACGTGACTCCAGATGCAATGTGGTTGACTCTTAAATATCTTTTGGGCAATTAGGGATGGGCAATAAATGCTAACCTATCCATTGACATCCTCATCCCTTGAATTAATAAAAAGAAATCAAATCTGTGGCATATGCCAGCAGCTTACTTGCCAAGCAGACGATCTGTGTTTAAAAGAAGTGTCAAGTGAAAGTCAACAGGAAGCATCTTTCGTAGGATGAAGGCAAATTGCAGTCAGTCAAGGGGCTTATCTGATAACCCTGCAGGGAGTTGCCCACGGTCAGTCAGACGCTTGGACTTACCTGAAGCCAGGGATAGCTGCTCGTGCAGTCCAGGGATTAGGCCATGTTCAGTCCCAGAGGCCAAGTGCAATAAGTCCAGGCATTACAGAAACATCAATTGTGAAGACCTCACTCCTGGAGCTGGATCATGATCAGTCAGAACTGTTCTGTCAAGCCAGTCCAGGCGTGAGTCCCAATCAGTCATGCGAGTTTGCTCAATAAAGTTGACAGTTTCTTGAGGGTCAGTTCATAGAGTCCTGAGGAAATCAGAAAACTCAAGTCTGTGGATGGATTTCATTGTATTGGGTCAACGGGTGAATAGTGACAATTAATATCGACATGTTTATGTACTAAGGTCGGGCTTGACAGTGAATGGAAGGGAGTGGGATCTCCACAACAGGGAGATCAAACAGATCACAGGAATTGCAGTTTGTAAATGCTAAGAGGGTTAACAGGGGTATAGTAATTTCAAAAATTATGACCCCTGGGGTAAATTGGGGCCATTAATAGGTTCTCTTACTAAAATGGGTGCAGTCTAACGGGTTGCCAAGTTCAAAGGGACATTAACACAAAAGGAAACCAGAATAATAGGAGGAGTTTGTAGATGAGAGGGGAACTTGTAACTTACTCCCACTGAAATGAAGTTGGAGCCTTGCCATGTCAGATTAAAAAGTCAAATATGCAATAACTTCACAAAAAAGCTACAAAGAAGTCTTTGATTTTGAAATCCTGCTCAGGCCACTTACAGGAATCATGCCTCTGTGGCATCCTTATCTGGCTTCAGTTTGCATTTCAACAGCATATCACTGTCTAAGAAATTAAAAATCACACAACATTAGTTGGTCGTCCAACAGGTTTATTTGGAAGCACTAGCTTTCAGAGCGCTGCTGCAGCTACCGTATAAAGTGCTTCCAAATAAATCTGTTGGACTATCACCTGATGATGTGTGATTTTTAACTTTGTCCACCTCAGTCCAACACTGGCTCCTCCACATCATTGTCTAAGAATGCAGATGAAAAAGGATAGCATCAAGCAATCATGAGCGGTGAACTGTGCACACTAATTGCCTCCGTGATATGTCAGCTGAACAAATGTCATGACAACAAGGAACTTGAAAGTGATCCACAAGGTGTCCATTTGTCAATCATATTCTATATATTCAACAATTTGCAGCTGCGAGATTCTCATGCTGAACTGTGAGTATTCTGATTCCTGTTCGATTTTCCTGCTCCTGGGATGCTGCCTGACCTGCTGTGCTTTTCTAGCACCACTCTAATCTTGCCTGTAAGTAAGTAATGACATGGGCGGTGATATGAAAAGGAATCTTTTTTGTTGGTTTGGTGGTTTGTGAAATTCACTGGCTTGCTGGCAGAGTTCTAGTTTCAATGGAGGAGGAACACATTTGCTGTGCAATGTGTAATTTGGCAACATGACACCTCCGACCATCTTCTTGAGGCATGACAATGACCTCCTTGGGAAGTCTCCATGCTATACCGGGGGCATAATGTGACGCTTCATGGTGATGCATGGAAGAATTCAGGATTTTGGTTTGGAAAGTGCTGACTAAGGGCCTTGATGAATTTCTGCAGTGTGTCTGGTAGATGGTGCACACTGCTGCTCCAGTATTGTTGTGGGGGAATGAATGCTTGTTAATGTGGTGCTTCAAGCAGGCTGAATTCTCCTGGAAGGTATCAAGCTTCCTGAGCATTGTTGGAGTCGCACCCATCTGGCAAATGGGAACTATTCCATTCACACTCCTTGCCTTGAGATTTGTGAATGTTGGACAGGCTTTGGGGAGTCATGAGGTGAATTACTCACTGCAGGATTCCTAACCTCTGATCTCCTCTTGTAGCTGTTGTATTAATATGACTAATCCAGCTCAGTTTCTGGTCAATAGTAACCTCCAGACTGTTGACAGTGGTGTTTTTGTGATAATGATGCCATTGAATGGTAAAATTTAGATTCTCTCTTGTTGGAGATGGTCATTGCCTGGAACTTCTGTGACACAAATGTTACTTGCCACTGGTCAGCCGAAATGTAGAAATATTCCAGGGGTCTTGCTGCACTTGAACAGCAACTTCTTCACTATCATGGGAGTTGTGAATGATGCCAAATATTATATAATCATCAGTGAACATTCCCACTTATGACCTTATGATAATAGGAAAGTCATTATTGAAGCAGCTGAAGATGGTTGTAGCTGGATACTATGCTGAGGAACTCCTGCAGGAATGTCCTGGAGCTGAGATTATCAACCTCCAACAACTTGAACTATCCTTCAGTGCACCAAGTATGACTTCAGCCAGTGGGATTCCCATCGACTCCAGTTGTACCAGGGTACCTTGATGCCACAATTGGTCAGGTGTGGCCTTCATATCAAGGGGACTCACCTCTAATTCAGATAATTCATTCAGGTTTGGACTGAGGTTATAATGAGATGAGTGGATTGCTCCTGGTGGAACCCAAATAGGATGTAAGCAGATTATTACTGAGCAGATGCTGCTTGATAGCACTGTTGACAATGCCTTCCATTACTTTATGATGATTGAGTGTAGACTGATGGGGAAGTAATTAGCTGGGTTGGATTTGTCCTGATTTTTAACACGTGGGTAATTTTCAACATTGTCAGGTAGATGCAAGTGTTGTAAATGTACTGGAAGAACTTGGTTGGGGAGCAGCAATTTCTGGGGCACAATCTTCAGTAATATTGCCGAAATGTTCTCAGGGCCCTTGGCCTCTGCTGTATCCAACACCCACACCTGTTTCTTGGATATCACATGGAGTGAATCAAATTGGATGAAGACTGATATCTGTGATGCTGGGGAACCACTGGAGGAGGCTGAGATGGATCATCCAGTCAGCACTTCTGGCTGAAGATTGCTGTAAATACTTCAGCCTTAACTTTTGCACTGATGTGTTTCCATCAGCTCTTCCATCATTGAAGATGGAGACATTTGCGGACCCTCCTCCTCCAGTGAGTTGTTTAATTGTTCACCACCATTCATGACTAAGTGTGACAGGACTGCAGAGCTTAAATCTGATGTGGAAACACTTAGCTCAGTCTATCACTTGCTACTTATGCTGTTCGGTAGCTTCACCAGGGTGACACCTCATGTTTAGGTATGCTTGGTGCTGCTCCTGGCATGCCATCCTGCACTCTCCATTGAACCAGGGATGATCCCCTGGCTTGATAGTAATGGTTGAGTGGGGCATATGTGGACCATGATGCAGATTGTGTTGGAGTACAATTCTGCTACTGTGGATGGCCCACTGCACCTCATCGGTACTCAGTCTTGAGTTGCTAGGTCTGTTTGAAATCTTGGCCATTTAGCACAGTGATAGTGCTACCCAGCACATTGAAGGGTATTCTCAATGTGAAAGTAGGACTTTGTCTCTATAAGGACTGTGCAGTGGTCCCTCTTAGCAATACTGCTATGAACAAGTGCAGCCATCAGACTGGGAGGGATGAGTTAAGTATGCATTTCCCTCCTATTGACCCCAGGCTAACAGCTATGCCTTTTAGGACCTGACCAGCTTGATCAGTAGAACTACTCTGTACACATTCACCGTAAACTCTTAATTCCCATGCTCACAGCCACATCAGAACTCCACCCAGTGTGGGCAGCACTGGAAGCATTACACTATCTTGAATCTAAAATGGTACTTGTCCCAGTGAAAATGCAGGTAGTCCAGGGTGAAACTTGCAATGGCATCCAGGCCACAGTTACACACAAGCATTCCATATTACCTACCAACTCATTGTGCCACATTGAAACACATGACAATCCAAGAAACATAGCCTTCATCACAGAAGCATTCGCACGCCACAATAAAAGGTACACATCAAGCACTCAGCCACATATTCCTCACCACACACTCAGTTGACATATCACTCGCATTATGATCACACACACAGATAGGCATGTACACATACATAAACACACACACACGTATGTACACATGAATGAACACATTCAGAGACACACCCACCCACAAACACCCATATAAACTCCGAAACATACATTGCCACACAAATACACACGTGCTTATCTTAATTGCGAATGCTAAATCGTAAATACATCCACCCCTGTGGTGCTGCGATTTCAGCTGTTACCTATTTCTCTCTACCCACTCGAACAGGCTTCAATTGTGCACTGTGTCTCACCAGATACTCGACTGTTTACCAGACCACCATATGCTACAGTTGCTTTTTACATAGTGAAAAGCAAATTAGATGAGTTAAAGAATTCCAGGGTGGTCTTGTCAGGTTTGATAGGCTGCCAAGGCTGAAGGTCGCAGCTTTTCTGTTGGTGTCTTGAGTATAATAACAGAACTGGGTACTGCCAACTCATATTCATTTCAATTTTCATCAAATGCGTCATGAGGGAAATGCTTGATTTTGGAAGGGAAGCTGTCCATTCTCTATTACAGAGACACTCTACTTCCTGTTGGATTTGGGATGACCCTAAGTGCTTCTTAGCAAATTCAGTTCTTTTGAAATAAAAGGCTAAATCTTGTAATTGTTTTGGCTTATTTTGAGTTGTCCTGAATTTTGCAGAGATTTCTGCTGTGAGGT
Organism: Hemiscyllium ocellatum; assembly: GCF_020745735.1. Lineage (NCBI taxonomy): Eukaryota > Metazoa > Chordata > Chondrichthyes > Orectolobiformes > Hemiscylliidae > Hemiscyllium > Hemiscyllium ocellatum. The sequence goes on along the minus strand of NC_083413.1, from coordinate 86,651,898 downwards.
ACCTGAGTTTTCTCAACATATTTTGCCAAACTCCTCTCATTAATCAAGTACCGTGAGCCTACAATGTGGCTCATATCCAATTTCCATCCCACTTTATAATGCACCATTCCCAGAACAACTCACCATTCAGTGGATACCCACCAAAAGGCTGGCATTCCTTCTGCCCACACTATCTTCTATAGGCTGCTGGGGTTCAGGACCAAGCCAGAGCATAACGGAGAAGGGGAAGATGGCACAGCAGTTCCGTTACAGTGACCTAGAGATCTTGGTGGTCAGGGTGGTCCAGAGGAGAGGCTATCTTCCCAGAGGACTGGCAGAGAAGGACAGACTGGTTTGACTTTGCCACCTGTTTCAGTGTCCTTTCAAAGATATGTAGGAATGGCCAGCATTACCTCAAGAAAGTCACCTCCTCTCTGCCAGGGTAAGTGCCAACTCTCTTCACTCTGCTACCTCACCTCTACTCTATCTCTGCTGCTGTACCCAGCACCCACTAAGTTACCAATCTGCAACACCTTTTCTCACTCACTTTAGTCTCAGGCCCCAACTTCCCAAGCCCCCAACCCTAGCCTCCATACTTTACCTTCAGTCATCCAATGCACCTCACCAGCTTTCCCCCATTGTACTCTCATTCATTATGTATTTTCTCCCATTCCAGGAGAAGACAGTGCATAACAGGGCCGAGAAAGTCTGGGCAGGTTGAGCGGTGCCCAACAGTTGGTTCCTCAACCCACAATGTCTCTTGCAGGAGGAGACTAGGATGGCTCCTCTGGTAATGCTGAGGTCTCACCAACTGTGTAAGTCCCAGCTGGTACCTTTATTCCACTGCAATTCTCACAGTGACCCCACTGTCAATGTCAGTCATTACACACCACTCCTCACCACTGATTGTGAAGCCTTCTCTGTCTTGTGACCTGCAAATTCTGAAAAGCTCCCAATCACACTTGTCAACAGTCAGTTAAGGAAGAATACTGTTAATAAAGAAGAGTATTGAGTCCAGTTCTGGTAACTCATCCAGGCAAGTAGAGACTTCCATCACACTCCTGACTTTTGTCTTGAAGATGGTAGGTAGGCTTTGGGGAAGTCAGGAGGTGAGTTACTCACTACAGAATTCGGCGTCTCTGACCTGCTCCTGTAGACACTGAGATTATATGGTGAGTCCAATACAGTTTCTGGTCAACGGTAACCCCCCAGGATGTCGATAGTGGGGAATTCATTCATGGTAATACTGAATAGCAAGGGGCAATGCTAAGATGCTTTCTTGTTGGAGATGTACATTGTCTGACACTTGTGTGACACAACTGTTATTTTCTGTATATCAACAAAAAAACCTGGATATTGTCCAGGTCTTGCTGCATGTTGGTATAGTCTGCTTTAGTCTCAATAACCTTTGAAGTATTCTCCAATCCAAAGGGAATGAGGTCAAAACATATTCATTAAACAAAATACTTGACTTAAGTTATCAAAATGACCATACAGATAAGCACATAGATTAGGGTGGCATGGTGGCTCAGTGGTTACATTGTTGTCTCACTGCATCAGGGAACCTCAGTTTGATTCCACCTTCGGGTTACTGTGTCTATGCAGAGTTTGCACTTTCTCTCTTTGTCTGTGTAGGATTCCTCTGAGTGCTCTGGTTTGCTCCCACAAATTACAGATGTTCAGGTTAGTTGGATTAGCCATGCTAAATTGCCCCTCGTGTCCTGGGCAGTACAGGTTGGATGGATTATCCATGGGAAATGCAGTGTTACAAGAATAGGGGAGGGGTGAGGTCTGGATGGGATGCTTTTTTGAGGGTCTGTGACTCAATGGGCCAAATAGCCTGCTTCCACACTCTAGGGATACCATGATTCTGTGATAAACTATTCTCTGTATAAGGAGGTGTTTTATGCTGATGCTTGCTGACAGAATGCTTCATGCCTAACATAAGAAAACACCTGTCTATGATCTACAGCAGATGAGGTACACTGACTCTTTAGGACATCACTAAAGATATATGATGTTAACCTGAGGACCTACCTTTCTCTCAAGTGAATGTAAAGGACCCTGAATCATGATTTGAAGAAGAGCAAGGAAAATGTCCTTGTTACACAGACCAACATAAATTGCAACTGACAGTAACAAAACAGATTAATTTGTCATTTACTCATTTCTGCTTATGTTTCTCTGCTGTACACAGATTAGATGCTGCATGAACATACATTGTAACAGAGACAGCTACAAAATAATTCATTCTGGTCAACCATTGTTTGTGGGGCTGTGAGAATTACTGTATTAAGGCAAGTCAGTACTTTGTAGTTCTTTTTTGGCTATGCTCAGTTCACAAATAAGATTAACAGTGATAGCTCAAAAATAATTTTGTAAATATAATGTATTCTTGTTCGTGCCCGGTGCCACTTCTCCCATCACGTGTGACAATATACACAAACTGGTAGTAACTAGACGAAATTTCTGCTTTATGTGTTTACCTCAGAGAACCATTCAGTAACACCTGAGAAATGCATTTATTTTATCGCTGTTGCCCTGTTGTCCTTTTGGGAAGAATGAGCCATTACATCTGAATTGTACAATTTAACAAGGGAGAATGAACCAATGGAATAATCTCCAATCCTTAACAGCATTGTAAAATCACAGAGCTTTTCATTTTCTTTGCAACATAGATCTGAAAACAAAAAAAAATTAAATCCAACAGAAACAATGCCTAGCAAATTATTGTTTTCTTAATACATGTACATTTTTCATAATGATATTTCTGTCATTGTAAACATTCAAATGGGTTCAACAATCAGACAATTAAAATATAATCAGCATGTTTTTATCACTCTGTTAAAACTTCAAACTTAATACAGGTGAACTATAGCAGTACAATGCAAGGGGTACCCAATTTGCAAATGCTCGTAAATACAAACACCAGGGCATAAAGGAATGTAATTTTCAAGACCCAACACATGAATATTTATCATCTATTTTATACTGACCTTCACTATTATACTATATACCAGAACGGAACCCATGCACAACTCAGGGACTGCCTGTTATACAGTGATAACTTGTTAAAGCATAGTCCAATAATTAGATTAGATTAGATTAGATTCCCTACAGTGTGGAAACAGACCATTCAGCCCAACAAGTCCACACCGACCCTCTGAAGAGTAACCTACCCAGACCTATTTCCCTCTGACTAATGTACCTAACACTATGGGCAATTTAGCTTGGCCAATTCACCTGGCCTGCACATCTTTGGTCTGTGAGGCAGCAGTGCTAACCACTGAGCCACCGTGCCTTTGGCAAATTTGGAATATTGCTGATGATGCTAGACTTAGAATGGCAAAGTCTGCCAATTAACAACAACGAGCTAGCAGAATGGATAGACAAATTCTGTTGCCCACTTGACACTGTGAGAAGTGTGTGGTGGTACGTTTTGATAGAAGGGTTAGGGAGTTGCAGTCCTGACTTAATGGCACACTCCAAAGTTTTATTGGACAGACAGACCTCAGGATTCATGTGTGGATTCATCTTTGAAGGTGACTGGACATTTTGAGGGGTACCTGACAAATTATACAAGACATTGGATGGTTTTATGATTTGAGGTATTGAATGCAATAGCAGGGAAATTATGCGGAACTTTTAGAAAGCTAAGGTGAGGCCACAACTAGAAATCAATATGATAGATTTTCTTGATTAAATTTGGAAACAATGCAATGCAATGTGAACAATGCAATGAAGATAAGAGAGGCACATTTGCTGTAGTCAAAATACATTGTCAGGTATGATAGTAAAAAGGCAATGACTAATCTTTTTAAAAAATCAACAATTCAAAACACAAAAATGCAGCAGGAAAAGTGAGTCAACCAAGCCGAACCAAAACAGTTGAATGTCCTATTGAAATATAGGAGAAGGCTCATAGAGTTGACAAAGAACAGTAAAACTGACAATTGGGAACTTCTTAGAATTCAGCAAAAGAAGACCAATACACTGATGCAGAGAGGAAGAATATAAATTTAAAATAGAAAAAGACATAAAAATGAACATAAATGCTTTGAAAGCTGTGAAAAGAGGAAAACATGTAGCAAGGACTGGAGGGCCAATATTCCAAAGTACACTATTCAGGAGCAATTCACAGCTTTCGAAACACATGCAAACAGAGAGGTTTGAACTGTGAACACCTGGGAATATTCAACACTGTGGGGGCGCGGGGAAGAATTTAAATCGACTGAATCTTTGGGGAGCTGCTCCTCCAATCACAAAATAGTTCCCTGCTATCTTTCACGCTGTTAGGCTTATTACTGAACCAATTGTCAACAAACCTGGTCAGCAGGGTGACAGGAAAAGGGAGAAAAGGAGGTGCAGGTGTGTTATCTCCTTGAACTACTGCTCTACATGTTGACAAGTTTAGACTGTACATTCCCTTTACCTCAGCTCTGCCTTGGAGCCTCTCTACCTCCTCCAGCATTCTCAGGGGCATTACGGGTGACGCAATAAATGCCGGCCCAGCCAGTAACACCCACATGCCTTGAAGTAATTTTTTTTAAAATGAAGGAATACACAGCTAACTATGAGAAGGAAAACTGCAAATCAATGAGGTGGTGAAGTCTTTGCAAATGAATGTGGAATCTCCAGGTTAATGTTGCATAATTCAAGAGCTTATATATGTATGGAACCATCGTAGATGCTCTTGTAATGAACACTGTGAATTGTTAAATGTATATGTGAGGTTAAGAGGTAAAATGCAGGGTACCAACTCTGTTCATTTTGGTTGGAACCATATTAGCTGTGACCTTGAATACAAGCAAATCCTGCAGATGCTGGAAAATTGAAGCAAAACAGAGAATGCAGAGACACTCAGCAGGTCCTTCAGAAGAAGAATCATACTGAGCACAAAATGTTAATTCTGCTTAATTTTCCTCTCTACACAGATGCTTCAAGACCTGCTGAGTTTCTCCAGCATTCTCTGTATTTCTTTCAGATTTTCAGCATCTGCAGGATTTTGCTTTTTACAAGTGAAACCAAAGGATATGGGAATAGTGCCAGACTCCATGACCTACAATAGTGGAACCGCCTCAAGGGCTGAATGGCTCCTACTCCTGCTGCAGTCTGTAGAGTCATACAGCATGAAAAGACACCCTTCAGTCCAATTCTTCCATGCTGACCAGGTTTCCCAAACTGAACTAGTCCAATTTTCCTGCGTTTGACCCAGATCCCTCTTAAACCTTTCCTATTCATGTATCTGTCCAAATGTCTTTTAAATATTTGAACTGTACCTGCATCTATCTCTTCCTCTGGCAGTTCATTCCAAATGCAAACCACCCTCTGTGTGAAAACGTTATCCCTCAGGTCCTTTTTATACTTCCTCCTCTCACCTTAAAATATAACCCGAGTTCTGAAGTTCCCCCACCCATGGGAAAATAACTTTCCTATTCACCTTCTCTGTGCCCCTCAGGATATTATATACTTCTATAAAATCACCCTTCAGCCTTCTAAGCGCCATTTGAAAAAAAATCCCAGCCTATTCTGCCTCTCCTTGTAACTCAAACCCTCCAGTCCTGGTTATATCTTTAGAAATCTTTTATGCACCATCTCCAATTTAACAATGTCTTTCCTACAGCAGAACTGTACACAGTAACAGTACTCCAAAAGAAGTCTCGCAAATATCCAATATAACATCAACATGACATCCCAAACCATGAAATCCCAAAGATTGTTTCATGCTTTCTTTAGCACCCTATCTACCTGTGACACAACTTTCAAAGATCTATGTACTTGAACTCCTTAGTCTTTCTGTTAGATATCGCTATGCAGGGTCCTACCACTAACTGTATAAGTGCTGTCCTTGCTCATTTTACCAAATTGCAGTACCTTGCAATTATCCAAATTGAAGTCCATTTGCCAATCCTCAAACCATTGGTCCAATTGATCAAGATCCCCTTGTAATCATGGATAACCCTCTTCACTGTTGACTATAACCATCAACTTTGTTGTCATCCGCAAACTTTCTGCACTCAGTTCTGGGTTTGCAATTTTGAAAGGATGTGAAGGCCCTTAACTGATTGTAGAGTGGAATTATCAGAATAATTTGTCCAGAATTGGATGAAAAATTTAACTGGAAAGGTGCTTTGGAGAGACTGAGGTTGTTCTCCTTGAAGTAAAGGAAATTGTTGAGGTTATTTACGTAGGTGACCAAACAATGATGGAAGACATAGCTATATTTAAGGACTGTGTGAATGAAGCTGGAAGGGATGGAATTAATTGGTCATTTTACAGAATATTGTGAAAGCCACGTGCTGTTTTTGTCTGGAGATTGATTGACTTTGGAGAAGTATAGGTTTCAGTGTGATAAGAAATGGTATTTATTGCTGTAATTACTAAAGAAAAAAAACTTTAGCTTTGAGACACTTAGGGGCCATGATAACGTTGCCTATCACCCCTCTCTGATCTTGGCATTCTCATGTGCAGAAAGAGAAGTCAGTGGAGACATCTCAGAAGCTGCAGTCTTTCTGAAAATTCTATTTCTGAGAAGAGGACCCTGGGGGAACCTAATAGGTTTTTCAGACAGTGGTATTTCTGTCTACCTGCTGAAGACTGAGGTAGTGGACTGTAACCAATTTTCAACAACTTGATCCAAGTTGATTGGAACCAAAATTGGACATTTATCATCAAGCTACAGCGGTTAGCAACTCGGCTGTGTTGACAGGAGCTGCCAGTGGTTGTGAGAAGTTATTACATTTTGTACTGAGTTTCCAGATGTTTGGTACACAGGGGTTGTTTCTCCTCTTTTTATCTTTTCTTTCGAAAAACTATCATCTATGCAGAGACTAGTCTTTTTGTGTTGTGTCAGAATGCCTGTATGTGTGGGATTGGGGATGGGTTGGTACAGTTTTAATTCTGGATCATTACTTATGTGTTAATCAGAAGTTGCCACTTGCTTGAAAAATACATTTGTTCATATTTGTCAGATAACTTTTGAGCTCATCAAAGTAACCAGCTCAGTGTTTCCTTTACTCAGGGTAATAGTGTAAACATTGGAATTGGCCACTTTGGTAACTGGATCAGCATTTACACTACTGGTGTGACAGTAGGAGTAGCGAGATTTGGTTATCAGTGTGTTCCTCCTGTCACAGTCATAGTAGGTTTACGTAAAGTAAAGAAAGAAAAATGGTTCTCATTGCTGATAGTACAATGACACAGGTTTAAAGTTTTGGCAAGAAGTGCAGTGAGGTGTCAGGAAGAAACATAGCAAGGACTAAAGATTGGAAATAGATGTCTACACGGTGTTGCAAGTGGCAACAATGAACATTTCATTTTCTCTGAATATTATTTATAGTAATGAATGCTTAATCAAAATAACTTTTAGAATTAGAGATCAGATGAGAAATGGGATTGATGAGATTGCCTGCACAGACCAGAGAACCTAAGTGAACTCTTGTGTGCCATAAAGATCCTATGATGCCATGATAAAATTAAAAATATAGTCCCAGCACTCAGTCGCAAAGTGATATAATACAATCCCTGTGTTCAGTAAGAAACTATTACAGTACAATCCCAGCATAGAGTTTCAAACTGTTACAGTACAAATTCAGTACTGAGTAACAATCTGTTCCAGTACAATCCCAGTATTGAATTTCAATCTGTCAAAGTATAGTCCCAGTACGCAGTCATCATCTGTTACAGTGTGATTTTAGTGCTCAGTCACAATCTGTTACAGCATAGTCCAGTCCCGGTGCTCAGTCACGATCTGTTACAGTACAGTACAATACGGTCCGGGTGCTCAGTCACCATCTGTTAGAGTACAGTAGAGTACCGGTGCTCAGTCACAATCTGTTACACAGTACAGTCCAGTCTCGGTGCTCAGTCACAATCTCATATACAGTACAGTACAGTCCCAACACTCAGTCACAATCTGTTATAGTACAGTACAGTCCCGACGCTTAGTCTCAATCTATTACAATACAGTCCAGTCCGGCACTCAGTCACAATCTGTTACAGTACAGTCCAGTCCTAGCACTCAGTCACAGTCTGGAACGGTACAGTCTTGTCCTGGCACTCAGTCACAATCTGTTACAGTACAGTCTAGCTCCGGCGCTCAGTCACAGTCTATTACAGTACAGTACAGTCCCAGCACTCAGTCACAATCTGTTACAGTAGTTAGGTCCTGGCGCTCAATCACATTCTGTTACAGTACAGTCCAGTCCTGGCACTCAGTCACAGTCTGTTACAGTACAGTACAGACACAGTGCTCAGTCACTGTCTGTTACGGTACAGTCCAGTCCGGCGCTCAGTCACAATCTGTTACAGCACAGTGTTATCCTGGCACTCAGTCACAGTCTGGAACGGTACGGTCTTGTCCTGGCATTCAGTCACAATCTGTTATAGTACAGTCTAGCTCCGGCACTCAGTTACAATCTGTTACAGTACAGTCCAGTCCTGGTGCTCAGTCACATTCTATTACAATACAGTACTGTCCCGGCGCTCAGTCACAGTCTATTACAGTACAGTTCCAGCACTCAGTCACAATCTGTTACAGTAGTTAGGTCCTGGCGCTCAATCACATTCTGTTACAGTACAGTCCAATCCTGGCACTCAGTCACAGTCTGTTACAGTACAGTACAGTCCCGGTGCTTAGTCACTGTCCTTATGGTACAGTCCAGTCCGGCGCTCAGTCACAATCTGTTATAGCACAGTCCAGTCCCGGCGCTCAGTCACAATCTGTTACAGTACAGTCCAGTCCCAGCACTCAGTCACAGTCTGGAATGGTACAGTCTTGTCCTGGCACTCAGTCACAATCTGTTACAGTACAGTCCAGTCCTGACGCTCAGTCACAATCTGTTATACAGTACAGTCCAGTTCCAGCACTCAGTCACAATCTGTTACAGCACAGACCAGTAGTTAGGTCCCGGCACTCAGTCACAGTCTGTTACAGCACAGACCAGTCCTGGCGTTCAGTCACGGTCTGTTACAGTACAGTCTTGTCCTGGCACTCAGTCACAGTCTGTTACAGTACAGTCCAGTTCAGGTGCTCAGTCACAATCTGTTATACAGTACAGTACAGTCCCGATGCTCAGTCACAATCAATTATAGTACAGTCAAGTCCCGGCGCTCAGTCACAATTTATTACAGTAGTTAGGTCCCGGCGCTCAGTCACAGTCTGTTATAGTACAGTCCAGTCTAGGTGCTCAGTCACAATCTGTTACAGCACAATTCAGTTCCGGGGCTCAGTCGCAATCTATTCCAATACAGTCCAGTGCCGGCATTCAGTCACAGTCTGTTACAGCACAGTCCAGTTCCGGCGCTCAGTCACAATCTATTGCAGTACAGTACAGTCCTGGCGCTGAGTCACAAACTGTGATACAGTACAGTCTAGTTCCAGTGCTCAGTCACAATCTGTTATAGTACAGTACAGTCCCGATGCTCAGTCACAATCTGTTACAGTAGTTAGGTCCCGGCGCTCAGTCACAGTCTGTTATAGTACAGTCCAGTCCTGGCACTCAGTCACAGTCTGTTACAGTACAGTACAGTCCCAGTGCTCAGTCACTGTGTGTTACGGTACAGTCCAGTCCCGGCCCTCAGTCACAATCTGTTGCAGTACAGTTCGGTACTGACATTCAGTCACAATCTGTTACAGTACAGTCCAGTCCCAGCACTCAGTCACCGTCTGTAACAGTACAGTCTTGTCCTGGCACTCAGTCACAGTCTGTTACAGCACAGTCCAGTTCCAGCGCTCAGTCACAATCTGTTACAATACAGCCCAGTCCCAGCACACAGTTACAATCTGTTACAGTACAGTACAGTCCCGATGCTCAGTCACAATCTGTTATACAGTATAGTACAGTCCCAACGCTCAGTCACAATCTGCTACAGTACAGTCCAATCCCAGCGCTCAGTCACAATCTATTATAGTACAGTAGAGTCCCGATGCTCAGTCACAGTCTGTTACAGTACAGACCAGTCCCAGCACTCAGTCACAGTCTGTTATGCTGTATAGTCCAGTTCCGGTGCTCATTCACAATCTGTTACAGTAGTTAGGTCCTGGCGCTCAGTCACAGTCTGTTACAGTACAGTCCAGTCCTGACGTTCAGTCAAAAACTGTTACAGTACAGTCCAGTCCCAGCACTCATTCACAATCCGTTACAGTACAGTACGGTGTCAGCACTCAGTCACAATCTGTTGTAGTACAGTAGAATACCGGTGCTCAGTCACAATCTGTTAAACAGTAGAGTATAGTCCCGATGCTCCGTCACAAGCTGTTATAGTACAGTCCAGTCCCGGCATTCAGTCACAATCTGTTACAGTACAGTTCAGTACTGGCGGTCAGTCACAATCTCTTATACAGTACCGTACAATCCCGATGCTCAGTCACAATCTGTTACAGCACAGTCAAGTCCCGGTGCTCAGTCATAATCTGTTACAGTACAGTTCAGCACCGGCGCTCAGTCACAATCTGTTACAATAGTTAGGTCCCGGCGCTAAGTCACAGTCTGTTACAGTACAGTACAGTCCTGGTGCTCAGTCACTGTCTGTTCCAATACTAACCAGTCCTTACGCTCAGTCACAATCTCTTGTACAGTACAGTCCAGTTCCGGCAGTCAGTCACAATCTGTTACAGTACAAACCAGTCCGGGTACTCAGTCACAATCTGTTATAGTACAGTAGAGTACCGGCGTTCAGTCACAATCTTTTACAGTAGTTAGGTCCCGGCGCTCAGTCACAGTGTGTTACAGTACAGTCCAGTCCAGGTGCTCAGTCACAATCTATTGCAATACATTCCAGTCCCGGCAGTCAAGTCACAATCTGTTACAGCACAGTCCAGTCCCAGCACTCAGTCACAAACTGTTACATTACAGTTCAGTACCAGCGCTCAGCCACAATCTGCTACAGCACAGTCAAGTCCCAGCATTCAGTCACAGTCTGTTATACAGTACAGTCCAGTCCCGGCGTTCAGTCACAATCTGTTACAGTAGTTAGGTCCCGGCACACAGTCACAGTCTGTCACAGTACAGTACAGTCCTGGTGCTCAGTCACTGTCTGTTACAGTACAGTCCAGTCCTGGCACTCAGTCACTATCTGTTACCGTACAGTCCAGTCCCGGCACTCAGTCACAGTCTGTTACAGCACAGTCCAGTTCCGGCGCTCAGTCACAGTCAGTTACAGTACAGTCCAGTCGCGGTGCTCAGTGACAATCTATTACAGTACAGTACAGTCCCGGAGCTCAGTCACTGTCTGTTACGGTACAGTCCAGTCCTGGCACACAGTCACAATCTGTTACAGCACAGTCCAGATCCGGCACTCAGTCACAATCTGTTACCGTACAGTCCAGTCCCGGTGCTAAGTCACAATCTGTTACAGCACAGTCCTGTCCCAGCACTCAGTCCATCTGTTACTGTACAGTCCAGTCCCGGTGCTCAGTCACAATCTGTTGTACAGCACTCACTCTTCCTGGCGCTGTCTCATGATGTTACATTACAGTCCTGGCCTGGCGCTCAGTCACAATCTGTTACAATACAGTCCAGTTCCGACGTTTAGTCTGTTACAGTACCATCCAGTCCTGGCACTCCGTCACAGTCTGTTACAATACAGTCCAATCCCAGCACTCAGACACAAACTGTTACAGCACAGTCCAGTCCCAGCGTTCAGTCACAATCTATTACAGCACAGTCCAGTCCAGTAGTGAGCAGTGCAGGCTGATCATACAAGGACATTAAGAGCATAAGTGCTTAGACAGAGCAAAGCATACAAGTTGATCTGCATAGGATATTCACAAAGCAAAATCAACATTAGCGCGATCAACATTATTTGCAGTTAGACAGCCCACTCAGCAGTCTAATAATGGCAGGTGAGAAGCTGTTCTTGAACCTACTGTAACTTGAGTACAAACCTCTATCTTCTGCCTGACAGGATAGGCTGTAGAGAGCATCACCAGGAATCGAGGGGTCTTTCATGATATTGGCAGCTTTTCTGCAGCAACGAGCAGTGTAAATGGAGTCCATGGTTGGAAGGTTGGCTTCTGTGATGGTCTGGGCTGTGCACACAACCTTCTGTAGGTTTTTTCTGGTCCTGGACAGAGCAATTGCTGTACCAGGCCATTATGCACCCAGATAGAATGCTTTGTATGGTACATTTGTAAAGGTTTGTGAGCGTCCTTATTAACATGGCGAATTTCCTAAGCGGCCTGAGGAAGAAGAGGTGTTGTTGTACCTTGTTGACTGTCACAACTATATGGGAAGGCCAGGACAGGTTGTTGATGTAGATGGGGGCGTGTCCTGGGGGTCAATGATCACTTCTTTTATTTTACCAACATTGAGTGAGAATTGTGATTGCATCACGACACCAAGCCCTCTATCTCCTTTCTGTATTCTGACTCATCATTGTTTGATATCTGTCCTACCATGGTAGTGTTGTCAGCAATTTGTAGATGGCATTCATTTAGAATTTGGCTACACAGTTGGTGTACAGGGAGTATATTAGGGGACTGAGCACACATTCCGTGGGGGGGCTCCAGTGTTGAGGGTTATTGTGGCATTTATTCCTCAGTTGGTGCTACATCAGCATGGACCTCTTTATCAGAGCTGTGTTTGTGGATGGTCTTGATCAAGTTCTTCACAATATTGTACTGCATCACTTCCTTATTTTACAGTATATCTTATGCTTTATTTGTCTTTTGCTTTCTGCCACCAAATTGATTTCCATTATCAGTATGTCCATTCTCTCAATTGGATGGAATAAGGTGCTGTTGAGAGAGTTCTACATGGTCAACATTTATCCCTTGATTAACATTACTTGATGGTATGGTCATTTTCACATCTCTGACTGTTGCTGAAGAAATTGACTGCCATGGTTTCTTCACTACAACAGTGACTGCACTTCAAGAGTGCGTCATTGGTTGTAAAGTACTTTGAGGTTAATTGAATTTGTGAATGGTGCTTTAAAACAATTAGATGCACGTCAAGCTAATCTCTTTTGGACGCATGAAAGACATGCTATCTTACACCGAAGAAGTAATGCTAATGTCTCCCATCCTGGCACATAGAAGTGTCACATTCAAGACCCTGCTTCCTTCTACCTACTGTTACTGTCATTCTGTGAAGCATGAGTGCGTATGACTGCTGGATCTAGTTGGAGAAAATGAGAACTGCAAATGCTGGAGATGAAAGTCAAGAGTGTGGTGCTGGAAAATCACAGCAGGTCAGGTGGAGCAGGAAAACTGACTTTTCAGGCAAAAGCCCTTCATCAGGATCGAGTGTCTGCAATGGCCGGCTGATACTGTGTATTTATCCTGCAGGAGAAGACAACAACAGCATGCAACACCACTGCAGAAGCATGTGACAACCTCTGGAAATTCACAGTGCATGAAGAGGAAACCAGTACAATTCATGACTTCACCTCTATCCTGGGAATCAAAGATAAAGACATGAGAGCTTCTGTGTCTGCAGGTTTGTAAGAAAAACACCTCACATCCAGGATTTGGTGAAATTCGAGCTGTGTCTTTATTGTGTGGAGGAAACATTAAACATTAGTTGCACTTTATGGTTCATTTTTAGTTACATACGCTTGTAACATCTATTTGGAAGTTGAAAATGCACAAATGGCTTTTGGAGGTTATTCATACTTGCAATGTGGATGTATTACGATGGCTTTTATGACTTCACAGAATCTCAAAATTGTTACTTTACAGAAGGAGGCTATTTGACCCTTTTTATCTGCACTGTCATTGAGCAGGCAATGGAAAATATTCACATAGGAAAATTCAGCTTGCAATAAGAAAAGATTTTTTACTGACATTGTTTTGAATGTCCAGAAGTCAGTTGATCTGGGAAACAAAGAAGAAAACAACGGAAGAGACCTCAGAACAGTAAAATAAGAAGCCCTGTCCCGAGGATGCATGGATGTGTGTGTGAGTGCGTGTGGGTGTGCATGAGGATGTTTGTGTATGCATCTATGTGTATGAGAATGTATGTATGTGTGAGGGAATGTGTATATGTATGTGAAGATACATGAGTAGGATTGTTGGTGTTATTGAATGGGAGGGTGTGTGTGCTTATGTATATGTGAGTGTATGTATGTTAATAAATGTGAGGATGTGTATGTTTGGGTGACTTTGTGCATTCACTAGAATGAGTGTAAATGTGAGTGAACAAGTTAGTGTGTATTAATGAATGCGAGGGTGTGTGTGCATGTTTATTAATGTGACGGTGTGTGTGAGTGAGTGTGCGTGTATGTGTGTGATTGTATATATCTGTATGAGAATGATTGAGTGTGAATATGTATGTATGAAGGAGTGTGAGTGTATGTTGTAGCGAATGGAAGGGTGTGTAGGAGGCTGTATACGTGTGAATCAATATGAGTGTTTCTGTATTAATGTGTGAGTGTGTTTGGGTGTAAATGAATTTATGCGTTGATGGATGTAAATGTGTGCATGAGGGTGAAAATGTGTGATACTGTGTATGTGAATGAACAAGCATGTATTATGGAGTGTGCAGTCTGAGGGTTGTGAGTGTATATAAGGGTGAGTGTGTATAAATGTGAGGCTATGCGTGTGTATGTATGTCTGTGTGTCTATGTGGATGTTAAGTGTGTGCTTATAAGTGTGGGTGTGTTTCTTGTGTGGATGAGGAGTCTACAGGAAAGTCTGTTAGGTGTTTTTAAAAGTTGCAGGATACAGAGTTAAATTACAACTTCAAAAAGATACCTCAGTTCAGAGGTGAGAAGAAGGAAAAATAATACGAAACATAAAAGTGGCTCACCAACTAAATGCATATTTTGGTTCTGTGTTCATAAAGGAGGACGCAAAGACCACACCAGAAAGCTAGCTGGGAGAATGAGAGATGCTTCTGTGTGATTTAGACAAGCTGACTGAGCATGGCAGATACAATATAAAATGGATAAGTGAGAGGTTTAGGGTGAGAGAGGTAAGATTTAAAAGGGACCTAAGGGGCGATTTTTCACTCACAAGGTGGTGCGTGTATGGAATGAGCTGCCAGAGGAAATGGTGGAGGCTGAAGGCATCTGGATGGGTATGTGAATAGGAAGGGTTTAGAGGGATACGGGCCAAATGCTGGCTAGTGGGATAGATTAATTTAGGATATCGGGTCAGCATGGATGAGTTGGACCAAAGCATCTGTCTGCAAAGGCTGTACGTTTCTATGACTCTATGACTCTCGCCTGCCTGTCATAGGATTCAAGTCATTATTTTAACAAAAAAGATAAATAATGCAAAATAAAGCCATTGGAATGATGCAGCTACAATATTGTTAACAATAATGGATTTAGTTTGAAGAACCAGTCTTAAGGCTGTGATTATTATTATTGCCAATATTGTTGGGTTTTTTTTCTGAAAGTGCTATTAGCTTCTTTTTTATTATGCAAATCAATAGCCGAAAAAATTGGCTTAATTCTACAAGTTAATGTTTGCCGAAAAGGAGAATTTATAGTTGAAAAGCAATTTATTGAATGATCTGTTAAATGGATTTGTGATTTCCTTAGCCTTGACACCAAGTGAAGTGAGATGTTTTTCCCATCGAATGCTTCAGCATTTCTTTTCATTTTGCATTGATCATATTCTTACATTAAACCATTAAAGTAACACAAACACAATTTCTAACCAACCCTTAAATACAAAATAATTTTGTGTCCATCAAACAAGACCCATCTGTAGAATGACACTGGAATAATCCTAGAGATAGATATCAAACAATGCAATAAATATGCTCGATTTGAAAGTACATCTATCTCTGATTTTTCAGAAAGATTCATGAAAACCTTGATACTCCTTAAGGTTTCAGTAAGGTTGTTTGTATAAATGAAATGTTTCATGTTCACACAAATTGAATTCTGCTTGTCAATTGTTAGCAAGAGATGAACATGGTTGCCAGAGCATTTTCTATTGGTGCAGGGGGGGAGATGGTGTCAGCTGTCAGAGGGGGCTGAGGATTAGTGTGAGAATATGTTACAGGCAATAGTGAGAGTGATAGAGCATGAGCCTTGGTAGGAGACAGCTGTAGTAGCAGAAAGAGAGTGAGTATGAGGTATTGAAAAAAGATTGTGGCACTTAAACTGACAGACTAGAGAAGATCATTCTTCCAACAGTTCTGTATAGCTGGGACTGCATTGGCCTTGGTGGCATCCTCAGGCTGAGCATGATCTGGTGTTGGGGTCTCCACAAAGTCTTCTGCAGAAAGCCTCCGGGTCCCTATCCACAAAGTGGGATGCCAATTCCCCCCTGTCTGCCACGTTCAGGGCAAATGTCAAAAATCATTGGGGGGCAGCTCGGGTCTGCCAATGCCTCGTCAGCTACACATCAGTCTTTTAAAGATGGTGTGGGTGTCAGGGATGTGATAAATTCCAAGATATATTTGGTAGGTGGCATCGCAACATGGACTTGGAATTGGATACGAAAGATGTCACATGCGGGATTGGTAGTCCATGTGAAGAGTTTGGTGAGCTATCATGTGAGAGCTCAGTAAGCATAAAGCCCTACAAACGGTGATACAGCTTAGATTTAGCCAAAGCAAACCATAAAATTTAATCCCAAAGCGTTGCCCTTTCAACAGAGAACCTTCTCCTCTCAGAGGGGCATGAGCCCTTGGAACTCTGCCCATGATGTCTTCGAATATTTGTAAGACAGAGATGGGTAGATTCATTTTTAAGAAAGAGGTGCAAAGTTGTCATCAATAGGTGGGAATGTGGATTAAGCAGATTTGCCATGACCTTTTTTGAATGACTGAGGGTCTAGTTAGCCTACTGTTGCTCCTAATGCCATTATCGCTCACTTCCTCTCCACAAATAGTATCCTTCATCCTTCTGGACTCATCCATTTTGGAAGACAGGTCCAAACAAAACACAAGGATCTTAGTTAGACAATTCCAAGCGGCAGTAGTGAAGTGCCTCCCAAGGCCGAAGCAATAAGAGAGTCCACATTTGGGAATTGTTCCAGTAACCGTAACATTTATGTTCCTGAAGCTGCTGTGATGATTTATTGCTGAGGGATTGGACCTGGAGCCCAGTGAACAGAACATGTCACTGGCATGCAGATGGAGCACTCTGTTTGAGGCATTGAAATGTGATGGTCATGGGGTGTAATTTTGAATGGTACGATTAATCAAGTTACCTAAATGGACAAATGTAGAACACCCAAACAACAATCAATTGAAACAGCAGTTATAACAGCTCAATACGGAGAAAGGAACAATTGAAAGCAGCAACTTTGCTGCTCTTTCCATGTGGGCTGCTTGTCATTAGTATAAATCAAAGTTCCTGAGTCAGGTCTGCTGCTTTCATCAGATCCTGAAGGGGCACAAGGCAGGGGGAGATTATATTGGTGGATATTCCTTACCTTCTCTGATTTTTGTTTTGTGGACAGAGGTGCAAGTAATAAAGGGAGGCCCACTATCTTCCCCCATACACCCCGAAAACTCATTTTCATTTCACAGAGTATATTCTAAATACGAATGAATAATTAAGGGTCAATCAAGTTAATAGACCCCAGTAGTATATAGTCCGGACCATAATGTGATTTGTGTTGTAAAGCGGACATGACTGGGCAGCCCATTAACTTTCCAATGTGTTTAAATTAGTGGGAAGGAAGAAAGGAGTTACCATCACTGAATGGTGCCTTTGGCTCATCGGAGGCACCATCCAAGAAGGGGGCACCTCACATCTGTCCTACCTTCCCACTCAACAATCCCAGACTTACAATCCTCCTGAATTCCTGGACCTTTCTTCCTGAGGCAACTTGCAGTTGGGATACTGCCCACCACTGAGTGTGGATATTGCCAAACTGCTGGATTTGCTCATGAATCATTAGATTACCCAACTGCTCCAGAGGGCAGCACCTTGACCTACCGAGGATTGGAATTGTCACTGGGATCTCCATTACCCTGCAGCATGCATTGTGACTATAGCAGCAATTTCTAACCAGCCAATTACCAGCTGCTGATTTTCTTTCTAGAGTATGGGGGCAAAACATCTGCCCCTCTCCCTGTAATTTCAGTCCCAGGGACTGACAAGGTTACGGAATGATTGGAAGGTAAGAATGCAAATTTTACAAAGGAAATAAATCAAGCAGGATATCAGAGGTGGTGCTAGTTTTGGATGGATTTAGGGGTGATATAACAGGTGAACCTTTTGTAAGAACACTGAAATAGTTAGGTCTGAGGGTAACAAAATCATAGATTCCCAGTGCAATGACCTGTTAATAGTTGACTTTTTTGAACCTTGACATGTAAGGATTTTGTGTTGCTGGAAAAGCGCAGCAGGTCAGGCAGCATCAAAGGAGCAGGAGAATCGATGTTTCGTGCATAAGCCCTTCTTCAGCCTGCTCCTTTGATGCTGCCTGACCTGCTGCGCTTTCCCAGCAACACATTTTTCGGCTCTGATCTCCAGCATCTGCAGTCCTCACTTTCTCCATGTAAGGATTTTCTCTAGTTCCTCCATTTTGATTATTTCTCTCCCAGTATCTTGATGTCCATTCTCAGCAGAGTTGACCTACTCTCTACTGTTTATACCTATCATTAACACCTATTTTGTATCCAGATCATTCCTTATCATCACTAGCATTGCCATTGTTTTTTTTCTGGGCACACCATCCCCATTTGTTCTACCGACTGTTCTTCCTCTTTGTCAAGAGCATAAACACCACCATTAAGGAAGATTGTGGCTCATTGTAGTAGCCCTACCTTTGAACCAGGAGGCTCATGTTCAAGTCACACTTTCTCCAGAGATGTGTGATAGTAATTCTGAACAGGTTGATTCGGAAAATACCAAAACACTACAATTCTCCCCACATTTATTCTAAAGAAGGGATCTGACTTAAAATGTTAACTCTGTTTCTCTCTCCACAAATGCTGCCAGACCCGCTGAGTTTCTCCAGTTTTTGTTTTATTTTCAGATCTCTAACATCTGCAGTGTTTTGCTTCTATTTGATCTTATTTCTTTGTTGGGTAAGGTATGTACTGGCAATGGGTGTCACTGCCAATTTGTCTTCATCCCTACAATTTCTAACAACTATGTAAAAGAATAAGGCTTTACATTGAGAAGTGTTTGAGTGGAACACTAGGTTAGAACAGTGCCTTTTCATCCCTGATAACTGTTTTGCATCAAGTCTAACCCATAGATGTTAAACATTTTAAAAAATTAATAACAAGAACTCAGTGAAAATTATTTCACAAAGCTAATCCCTTTCAAATATTGGATGTACTGATCATGCAGCTAATTGTAAATTGAATAATCCTTGTGATTTCTCTTTTAACTTACTTGGTAAGCTACTCCACATGATTATTGCTGAGGTGAATGAGTTTTTCTCTAATTGCTCACTTATCACTGTCTGTTCTTTTGGCGTTGGCTACTCTCTGAGCAATTGAGTAACTAAGCAACATGAGCTGATCTGAAAGAGCTTTCTGCAAGCGAAAGGAGATAAAGGTAGGAAGGCTATAGCATTTCCTTATCAGGGATGAATTCCCCAATTGTAAATTTTAAAAATGTGAGTCTTTTGAGAATTTTCTCTGGAATCAGCACAATCTCTTTATTCTTCAGCTGAGACTCACTAGAATGCCTTTCGCTTTGGCATTCATTAGGTTGTCGAATCAAGGCTACCTCCAGGAAATTCAGCAGAAATCCAGACTTGAAATCCAGTGTGTTGCTGAGCAAATACCATAATGTTAGCAGAAGAGTCATCTTTCAAATGGTGTCATGGACAGAATGCATATTATCTCTTTGTTGTGGTTCTGTTTACCGAGCTGGGAATTTGTGTTGTAGACGTTTCGTCCCCTGTCTAGGTGACATCCTCAGTGCTTGGGAACCTCCTGTGAAGCCTTCATATGTTATCTCTTTATACCCATGATTCATATGGTTTGTTTGAAGGAGCTTTGTTTTCTGAACCATTGAATTGCATATTTCAGTTATTTTAAATCAGCAGCAAACTTTTGTGAGTTTAAAGTGAATGAGGCTATTTATTCTCTCACAACTGCCCCAATTTACATCTGATGTTTGTTCTCTCTGACAATCTCTCATACAGATATTTAATACAAGAGAAGGTTGAGCAGTTTTAAATCAGTTAATTCATTCATTGATTGACAGTCTCTGGTTTCCCACAGTTGGAGGTTTTGGGAAAAATAACAAAAGAACTGAAGGATGCTGGAAAACAGAAAATTAACAGAAATTGCTGGAAAACCTCAGCAGGTCTGGCAGCATAGAACATAGAACAGTACACCACAGCACAGGCCCTTCGGCCCTCAATGTTGTGCCAACCTTTCATCCTACTCTAAGCTCAAACTAACTTACGTACTAATCATTTTCCTATCATCCATGTGCCTATCCAAGAGTTGCTTAAATGTCCCTAATGTTCTACTACCACTGCTGGCAGTACATTCCACGCACCCACCACTCTCTGTGCAAAGAACCTACCTCTAACATCTCTCCTAAATCTCCCTCCAATCACCTTAAAATTATGCCCCCACATTGTAGCCATTTCTGCCCTTGGAAGATGTCTCTGGCTATCCACTCTATCTATCCTCTCATTACCTTGTAAGCCTCTATGAAGCCACCTTTCATCCTCCCTCACTTCAATGAGAAAAGCCCTAGCTCCTTCAACCTTTTTTCAAAAGACATGCCCTCCAGTCGAGGCAGCATCCTGGTAAATCTCCTTTGCACCCTCTCTAAAGCTTCTACATCTTTCCTATAATGAAGAACTAACACAGTATTCCTGGTTTAATCAGGGCTCGATAGAGCTGCAACACAATCTCGCAGCTCTTAAACTCTATTCACCAGCTAATGAAAGCCAACACACCATACATCTCCTTAACAACACTATCAACTCGGGTGGCAACTTTAAGGGATCTTTGGATCTGGATTCTCTATTTCACCATATTGCCAAGAATCCTGCCTTTAACTCTGTATTCTGTATTCAAATTTGACTTTCCGAAATGAATCACTTCACATTTTTCCAGGTTGAACTCCATCTGCCACTTTTTAGCCCAGCTCTGCATCCTGTCAATGTCCCGCTACAACCTACATCAGCCCTCCACACCATCCACAACGCCACCAATTTTTGTGTCATCAATAAACTTACTAACCCACCCTTTCACTTCTTCATCCAAGTCATTTATAAAAATCACAAAGGGCAGAGATCCCAGAACCGATCCCTGCGGAACACCAATTGGTCACTCAGCTCCAGGCTGAGAACTTCCCATCTGCTACCATTCTCTGCCTTCTATGGCCCAGCCAATTCTATATCCAGCCAAATTTCCCTGTATCCCATGTCTCCTTACGTTCAGTGGAGACAAATCACAGTTAAAGTTTTGGGTCCAGTGAATCATCTTCAGAATAGATGTTGATGAGGAAAAAGTTGTTTTTCATGCCGAAGATAGAGCGGGGAGTGGGTAAGTACAAAAGGAGGAGATAGAACTCAAAGAGGGAGAAGAATGGTTGGACAGACAAAGGAGTGGAATAATGGTCAGCCTGGGAGATTGAATGGCTGCTAATGGGGACATTTAGTGGGTAACAATGAGCAAACAGACCATGTGATAGCAAGGCCTGGTGTGTGCAGGTTGTGGTGAGGGCATGGGAGAAGGTGCCTCAAGCCTTAAAATTGTTGAATTCGATATTGAGTCCGGAAGGCTGTAGAGTCCCAGTGGAAAATAAGGTTCTGTTCTTCCAGCTTGCACTGATCTTCACTGGAGCACTGCAGCAAACCTCAGACAGGGATAATGGCCAGGGAACACAGTGCTGTGCTGAAGTGGTAGGCAATGGAAGCTCGGGGGTTTTTTTGCGAACACAATGTAGGTATACAGCTGCAAAGTGGTCACCAATTCTATGATTTATTTCCCCAATGTAGAGGACAATAAATACTGAGCTATGAATGCACTAGATTACATTGAGTGAAGTGTAGGTAAAGTGTTGCTTCACCTGGAAGGTATGTTTGGGCCCTTGGAAACCAAAGAGGGAGGAAGTAAATGACTACATGAGAAGGTCCCTTGGGGCTGTGGGGTGATGTTTAGAACAAAGAACATAGAAAATTACAGCACAGGAGTAGGCCATTCGGCCTCCAAGCCTGCGCTGATCCACATCCTCTGTCTAAACCTGTCACCTATTTTCTAAGGATTTGTATCCCTCTGCTCCCTGCCCATTCATGTATCTGTCTAGATATCTCTTAAATGATGCTATTGTTCCCGCCTCTACCCACCTCCACTGGCAACACATTCCAGACACTCACGACCCTCTGTGTAAAGAACTTTCCATGCATCTCTCACTGAAACATTTCCCCTCTCACTTTGATCTTGTGACCTCTAGTAATTGAGTTCCGCACTTTGGGAAAAAGCTTCTTGCTATCCAACCTGTCTATATCTCTCATGATTTTGTAGACCTCAAACAGGGCCCCCCTCAACCTCTGTCTTTCTAATGAAAATAATCCTAATCTATTCAATTTTTCTTCATAGCTAGTACCCTCCATACCAGGCAACTTCTTGGTGAACCTCCTCTCCACCCTCTTCAAAGCATCCACATCTTTTTGGTAATGTGGCAACCAGAACTTACACAATATTCCAAATATGGCTGAACCAAAGTCCTACAGAACTGATAACTCTTGTACTCAATAACCCATCCATTGAAGGAAAGCATGCCTTATGCCTTTTTGACCACTTTACTGACCTGCATTGCCACCTTCAGGAAACAATGGACCTGAATACCCAGATCTCTCTTTCTGTCAATTTTCCCCAGGACTTTTCCACTTACTGTATAGTTTGCTCTTGAATTGTACCTTCTAAAATGCATCACCTTGCATTTTCCCAGATTGAACTCCATTTGTCATTTCTCAGCCCATCTCTCCAATCTATCTCTATTCTGCTGTATTCTCTGACAGTACCCTTCACTATTTGCTACTCCACCAATCTTAATGCCATCTACTAACTTGCTAATCAGGCAACCGATAACTTACTCCAACTCATTTTATATACCACAAACAAGTATAGTCCCAGCACAGATCCCTGTGGAACACCACTGGTCACAGGTCTCCATTTTGAGAAACTCCTTTCCATTACTACTCGCTGTGTCTTGTTGTCCAGCCAGTTCTCTATCCACCTAGCTGGAACACCCTGGACCCCATACAACTTCACCTTCTCCAACAGCCTACCATGGGGAACCTTATCAAACACCTTACTGATGTCCATGTATATGACAACTACAGCCCTTCCCCCATCAATCAACTTTGTCACCTCCTCAAAGAATTCTATTAGGTTTGTGAGACATGAGTTTTGTCTAGGTGGGGATAGATCCTATCCCTCAGTATCTTCTCCAGCAGCTTCCCTACCACTGACGTCAGGTTCATTGGTCTATAATTACCTGGATTATCCCTGCTACCCTTCGTAAACAAGGGGACAATGTTAGCAGTTTTCCAGTCCTCTGGGACCTCGCCAGTGTTCAAGGATTCTGCAAAGACATCCGTTAAAGCCCCAGCTATTTCCTCTCTCACTTCTCTCAGTAACCTGGGGTAGATCCCATTCAGACCTGGGGACTCGTCCACCTTAATTCCTTTTAGAATACCCAACACTTCCTCTTTCCATATGCCGACTTCACCTAGAGTAATCAAAGATCTGTTCCTAACCTCAACATCCATCATGTTCCTCTCCTCGGTGAATACCGATGCAATGTACTCATTAAGAATCTCACCCATTTTTTCTGACTCCACGCAAGCTTTCTTCCTTTGTCCTTGAGTGGACTAACCCGTTCTCTCATTACCCTCTTGCTCCTTATAGATGAAAAAAAGGCTTTGGGAATTTCCTTAACTCTGTTTGCATATCTCATGACTCCTTTTAGCCCACTTAATTCCTCATTTCAGATTGGTCTTACATTCCTGATATTCTTCGAAAGCTTTGTCTGTCTTCAGTCGCCTAGACCTTATGTACGCATCCTTTTTCCTCTTTGTTAGTCCCACAATTTCACCTGTCATCCATGGTTCTCTAACTTTGCCATTTATATCCCTTATTTTTACAGGAACATACCTCGCCTGAACTCTAATCAACCTCTCTTTAAAAGCCTCCCACATATTGAATGTGGATTTACTTTTTGGAATGAAGGAGGAGTGGGCCAGAGTGCAGAAGGCTGACAAGGGAGGGGAGAGGAATCTGTGTCTGATAGTGACATCCCAATGGAGTTGGCAGAAAATGCAGATGATGATCCTCTGTTGTGGATGGCTGGTGGGATGGTAGGTGAGGACAAAGTGCATCCTATTGCTATTGTCACAGAGTCCTACAGCATGGACCGAAGCCCTTCAGCTCAAACTGGTCCATGCCAGTCAAAATATTCATCCACACTAACCCCATTTCCCTACACTTGGCCCATATCCTTCTAATCTTTCCTATCCACTTATTTGTCCAAATGCCTTTTAAATGTTGCTAATGTGCCCACCTCAACCACTTCTGCTGGCAGCTCGTTCCATATGCATACCATTCTCTGCCTCTCAGATTCCCTTTTATTCTCTCCCCTCGAACCTTAAGCTGATGCCTTGATTCCCCAACCCTGGGAAAAAGACACTATGCATTCACCCTGTGCGTGCCTCTCATTATCTTTACACTTCTGTAAAATTCCCCCTCAGCCTCCTGTGCTCTAAAGAAAAGGTCCAAGCTTGTCCAACCTCTCCAATAACTCAGACTGTTGAGACCTGGCAGCATCCTTGTAAATTTCTTCTGTACTCTTTCCAGTTTAATAACATCCTTTTGTGAGAGGGAAGAGGAGTGAGGACTGAAGTGTGGGAGATGGGTCAGATCTGGCTAAGAACTCTGTCAATAACTATGCTCGGGAATGCTTGGTTGAGGAAGACGGGGACATTTCAGAGGCCCCCTTGTTGAAGTTGGCATCATCGGAAAAAAGGTGATGGAGGAACAGGGAGAATTGAGGGAACCGCCACAAAAATGCAAGCTGTGCAGGTGGGGAGTGTTGTCAAACAGACAGACATAAAGGTGCAGGTCCATAGTTCCTTGAGAGTTACAGATAGACCCGGGGCAGTGAAGAAAGCACTTGGCACACTTGCCTTCATCAGTCTGAGCACTGAGAACAGGAGTTGGGATGTCATGTTACAGCTGCACAAGACATTGGTGAGACTACTATTAGAGTGTTCCAGACAATTCTGGTTGTGCTGCTATAGGAAGGATGTTATTAAACTGGAAAGGATGCAAAAATGATTTTACAGGGATGCTACCGATATTGGAAGGTTTGAACTATAAGGAAAGGCTGGAATAGGCTGGTTCCTCTTTCCATGGAGCGTAAGAGACTGAGGGGTGACTTTATCGAAATTTATAAAATCATGAGGAGCTTGGATAAGGTGAACAGCCATGGTCTTTTCTTCAGTGTACAGGAGTCCAAAATTAAAGGTCATGGGTTTAAGGTGACAGAGGAAAGATTTAAAAAGGACCTGAAGGGCAAGTTTTTTTCACACATACATGGATCAAGCTGCCAGAGGATGTGGTGGAGTACAGTAACAAAACATAAAAGACATTTGGACAGGTATATGGATAGAAAAGGTTTAGAGGAATATAAGCCAAGCACAGGCAGATGGGACTAGTTCAGTTGCGGAAATCTGTTTGCAGAGATGAATTGGGCCAAAGGGCAATCAGGGCATCCATGTGAGTTTCAGTACTCAAAACTTCTGGTAGAGACCTGCAGATTGCTGTATCCCTGATTTCCAAAAGTCAACTCATGAAGGCTTGAAGTGATGCCTGAGTCATTCTGAGAGCAGTCGGGATGATGTGTGAGGTTAACTATTTGCGGATGCAGATTTACATGGTCGAAGGGTCAAGGGGGTTGGCAACCATGGAGCAATATGGGTGGAATACTGATGTGAAGAAGTTGTTGAATGATGGCTGGCAGGATTTTTCAACAAGGTGTAAACACCAGGTTTCAAATTTAAACATTGGAAACATTCTCTGTGGGGAAAAAGGAAAATGGAAATTGATGCGTAAATAGGGAGTATCGAGGTTTTAATATGATGAGAATACAGAGAAATGAAGTCATTGCCCCTTTTTAGTGGAATTTTTAAATTGCCGTACAAAGTTTGAGGGGAAGATTGTAAAAACATTTCTTAATGTCAGGAATTTGGTCTTTTCACACTTTCCATATTTTCTCACCTTTCTTGCCAATGACATTGAACAGACTAACATACGAATATGAAGTCAGAATAGGAGTTGTTTGAAGAACAAATACCTGCCAGGAAAATGTGGAAATTCTCTTTTGTGAGGTAATTTACTTCACCTGAGAAGATGTACAAGACGTTGTTTAATGCTTTGTTATATACAGAGCCTCCATATTTTTAACTTTGTCAATATATCTAAAACTGGACACAAATATATTGTTAAAATGGCTGCTAAGAATTATGTATCATTTATATTTGAATTACAGATAACACCGTGTTTCAAGTGAATACCTAAGTAAATATGCACATTCAGAGGCATCCTGGGAATACATACACCCCTTTATTTAAGGATGTGTCAATGCCAAATGCCAAGTGACTCTTTCCAGGGTTCAGTCTGAACAAAATAAAAACCAGGTGGTGGCAGATAAAAATGAATAGATTCTTTCATTGTCCTATTTTGTGAAGTTACTATTTCAAAAACTTGTGGTGTTAAACCATGACACAAAGTGTTGGAATCAACATGAACACTTCCTCATTTGGAAGTATCTTTTTGTACTTGTAGAATATCACACGATGAGGAGCAAAGAAAAAAAATAAAATGATGAGGGAATCATGCCATTGTGTCAGTTCAATGGTAAGAAAGCCAGAACATGAACCAGTAAATCACCAAGCAGGCAAGGCCAGGGTTTAATATTGTGCAAATACATGGAAACAAGCTCTTTGGTGAGAATCTGAAAACACACAAACTTTGTTGGAAAAATTGGAAACGTTTCTCAGTGTCAAGAGTCTGATACTTTCATTCTCTTCATATTAGACCTGTTGTGGGTCAGTCAGAATTAGGGAGTACTGTTTTAATACTCAGGGGTCACCCTTTCTGGGCAGAAAAAACGTAACTTTGTTTCGCTGAGAGGTTTGTTTAGAGCACTGTGCCTCAGAAGACTGCAGAGGGAGAGACATAAATGTTTTTCAGACCAGGGGGATAGGACAGTATTGAGGTAGGGGGAGATGAGTTCAGTGGGGCAGGAGCAGGAGCACCCCATCACCAAACCATCATCTCCCAGACCATACACAACCTCATCACCTCAGGGGCTCTCCAACCCACAGCTTCCAACCTCATGGTTCGGGAACCCCGCACCGCCCGATTCTACCTCCTACCCAAGATCCACAAGCCTGACCACCCCAGCCGACTCATCGTCTCAGTCTGCTCCTGCTCCACTGAACTCCTCTCCACCTACCTAGTACTGTCCATTGCCCCCCAGTCTAGGAGCTCCCCACATACATTCGGGACACCACCCACACCCTCCACCTCCTCCAAGACTTCCATTTCCCCAGTTCCTAACATCTGATCTTCGCTATGGACATCCAGTCCCTCTACACCTCCATCCGCTATGACCAGGGCCTCCAAGCACTCTATTTCTTCCTCTCTCGACCCTCCCACTGACACTCTTATTCGTTTGGCTGAACTGGTCCTCACCCTCAACAATTTCTCCTTCCAATCCTCCAAATTCCTCCAGATGAAAGGGGTAGCCATGGGCACCCGTATGGGTCCCAGCTATGTCTGTCTTTTTGTTGGCTACGTAGAACAATCCAACTTCCGAAGTTACACCGGCACCACTCCCACCTCTTCCTCTGCTACGTTGATGACTGTATTGGTGCTACCTTGTGCTTCCATGAGGAGGTTGAACAGTTCATCAACTTCACTAACACATTTCACCCATTTCTGGACCATCTCTGACATCTCCCTCCCCTTCCTAGCCCTCTCCATCTCCATCCACGAGGACCGACTCAAAACTGACATTTTTTACAAACCCACCGACTCCCACAGCGACATGGATTACACCTTCTCCCACCCTACCTTCTGCAGAGATGCCTTCCCATATTCCCAATTACTCTGCCTCTGCTGCATCTGCTCCCAGGAGGACCAGTTCCATCACAGAACACACCAGATGGCCGCCTCCTTTAAAGACCAAAACTCCCCCCCCACACCACCCCCACGTGGTTGAAGAATGCCCTCCAACGCATCTCATCCTGCACCTCCACCCTTGAACCCCACCCTTCCAACTGCAACAAGGACAAACCATCTTGGTCCTCGCCTTCCACCCCACCAACCTCTGCATAAACCACATCATCCGCTGACATTTCCGCTCCTCCAAATGGACCCCGCCACCAGGGATATATTTCCCTCCCCACCCCTATCCACTTTCCACAAAGACCATTCCCTCCGTGACCACCTGGTCAGGTTCATGGCCCCTCCTGGCACCTTTCCCTGCCACCACAGGAATTGCAAAACCTGTGCCCATACCTCCTCCTCCACTCCCCCTTTGCTCTGTCCAAGGCTCCAAAGGACCCTTCCACATCCATCCATCACCTGCACTTCCACACATCATTTATTGTATCCGTTGCTCCCGATGCGGTCTCCTTCACATTGGGGAGACTGGACACCTTCTCGCAGAACGCTTTGGAGAACATCTCCGGGACACCCACACAAACCAACCTTACCGTCCCGTGGCCGAACATTTCAACTGTCCCACCCACTCTACTGAGGACATGCAGGTTCTGGGCCTCCTCCTTCGCCACTCCCTCACCACCCGACGCCTGGAGAAGAAATGCCTCATCTTCCACCTCGGACACTTCATCCCCAGGCATCAATGTGGACTTCACCAGCTTCCTCATTTGCCCTCCCCGCACCCTACCCCAGTTCCAACCTTCCAGCTCAGCACTGTACTCATGACCTTTCCCATCTGTCAATCTTCCTTCCTGCCTATCCACTCCACCCTCCCCTCTGACCTATCGCCTTTACCCCCACCTTCATCCACCTATTGCACTCTCTGCTACCTTCTCAGCAGCTGCACCCCCCAACCCCCACCCCAACCCACCCTCCCATTTATCTGTCCACCCTGGAGGCTCCCTGCCTCAGTTCTGATGATGGGCTCTGATCCGAAACATCGTTTCTCCTGCTCCTTGGATGCTGACTGACCTGCTGTGCTTTTCCAGCAACACAGTCTCAACTACAGAGGGACATAGATAAGCTGCAGAGCTCGGCTGAGAGGTGGCAAATGGAGTTTAATGCAGAAAAGTGTAAGGTGAGTCACTTAGGAAGGAGTAATAGGAATGCAGAATACTGGGCAAATGGTAAGATTCATAGTAGTGTCGATCAGCAAAGAGATCTTGGTGTCCATGTACACAGAATCCTGAAAGTTGCTGCCTAGGTTGATAGGGTTGTCAAGAAGGCATATGGTGTGTTAATTTTTATTAGTAGAGGGATTGAGTTTCGGAGCCACGAGGTCATGCTGCTGCTGTACAAAACCGTAGTACAACCGTACTTGGAGTATTGCATACAGTTCTGGTCATTGCATTATAGGAAGGATGTGGAAACTTTGAAAAGGGTTCAGAGGAGATTTACTAGGATGTTGCCTGGTATGGAGGGAAGGTGTTACAAGGAAAGGCTGAGGGACTTGAGGCTGTTTTTGTTAGAGAGAAGAAGGTTGCGAGGTAACTTAATTGAGACATACAAGATAATCAGAGGGTTAGATAGGGTGGACAGGGAGAGCCTTTCTCCTCAGATGGTGATGGTTAGCACAAGGGGACATAGTTTTAAGTTGAGGGGTGATAGATATAGGTCAGACGTCAGAGGTAATTTCTTTACTCAGAGTACTAGGGGTGTGAATTGCACTGCCTGCAGCAGTAGTGGACTTGCCAACTTTACAGGCATATAAATGGTCGTTGGATAGACATATGGAAGAGAATGCAATAGTGTAGGTTAGATGGGCTTCAGATTGGTTTGACAGGTCGGTGCAACATTGAGGGCTGAAGGGCCTGTACTGCACTGTTATGTTCTATGTCCTGCATCGCCGTACCTTCAGTGCATTTGGTCAAAATATTGTGGGAGGTAAGGGTCACCTCTAGTGTCTCTGCTGACTTCATTTGTGGGAAGCGCACCCAACTCCAGCTCCTCGAAAACCGTGTTAGGGAGTGGGCACGGGAACTGAAGCTGGATGAACTTCTGATCATTCAGGAGGCGGAGGTGTTATTGAAAGGAGTCATTGAGAGTTAGTTACTCCACAGCCACAAGAAGAAAGTAGATGGGTTATTGTATGGGGTAGGGAAGGGAACTGGCAGGCAGTGGAGGGAATCCCTGAGGCCATTCCCCTCAACAACAAATATACCATATTGGATACTGTTGGAGAGGGGGGTGGGGGGTGACTTTCCAGGGATAAGCAATGGGACACAGGTCTCTGGTACAGATTCTGTTCCTGTTGCTCTGAAGGAAGGGGGGAAGATGAGCAGAGCATTAGTCATTGGGGACTCTGTAGTTAAGGGGGCAGATAGGAGGTTCTGTGGGAATGAGAGAGACTTAAACTTGGTTTGTTGTCTCCCAGGTGCCAGGGATCGTGATGTCTCTGATCATGTTTTTAGGATCCTTGAGGGGGGAAGGGGAGCAGCCCCAAGTCGTGGCCCACATAGGCACCAACGACATAGGTAGGAAGAAAGATAGGGATTTAAGACAGAAGTTCAAGGATCTAGGATGGAAGCTTAGCAAGAGCACATAGAGTTGTTATCTTCAGTTTGTTGCCTGTGCCAAGTGCTAGTGATGCAAGGAACAAGGAGAGAGCAGAGCTGAACACATGGCTGCAGGGTTGGTGTAGATGGGAAGGTTTTGGATTCTTGGATAATTGGAGATCTTTCTGGGGTAGATGGGACTACTACAAGCAGGATAGTCTTCAACTGAACCAGAGGGGTATCGATATCCTGTTGGGGAGGTAGGTAGAATTTGCTCATACTCTTTGGGAGGATTTAAATTACTGCAGCAGGGGATGGGAATCCTGAATTGTGGTTCCAGTGGGCGAAACTGAGGACTGCAAATGCTGGAGATCAGAGTCAAGGTTGGAATGGTGCTGGAAAAGCACAGCAGGTCAGGCAGCATCTGAGGAGAAGGAAAATCAATGTCGATTTTCCTGCTCCTCGCATGCTGCCTGACCTGCTGTGTTTTTCCAGCACCACTCTAATCTTGTAGTTTGAGTGTTCAGGAGGGTGAGGTAGTGAGGTCAGGGATAGGTTTGCAAGGTCATGAGAGGGCACTGGCAATCAGGACGATGGTTTGAAATATGTGTAATTCAATGCCAGGAGCATCCAGAATAAGGAAGGTGAATTTATAGCGTGGGTTGGTATCTGGGATTTCGATGTTGTGACCATTTCAGAGACACGGCTAGACGAGGGGCAGGAATTGTTGTTGCAGATTCTCGGATTTAGATGTTTCAGCAAGAACAGGGAAGATGGTAAAATAAGCAGGGGTGTGGCATTGTTAATCAAGGGTATTATTACAGCAGCTGAGATAATGTTTGAGGACTCATCCGCTGAGGTAGTTTGGGCTAAGGTTAGAAACAGGAAAGGAGAGGTCACCCTGTTGGGCCTCCGAATTGTTCCAGAGATGTAGAGAAAAATATATCAAAGATGATTCTCAATAGGAGTGAGAGTAACGGGGTGGTTGTTATGTGGGACTTTAACTTCCTCAATATTGACTGGGAATACTATAGTTCAAGTAGTTTAGATGGGTCAGTTTTTGTTCAATATGTGCAGGAGGGTTTTCTGACACAGTATGTAGACAGGCCAACAAAGGGTCAATGCCATATTGGATTTGGTACTGGGCAATGAGCCCAGCCAGGTGTTAGATCTGGAGGTAGGTGAGCACTTAGGCGATAGTGACCACAATTCTGTAATGTTTACAACATCAATGGGCAGGGAAAGGTATATACCACAGGGAAAGAGGTAAAACTTGTGGAAAGGCAATTATGATGCAATTAGGCAAAATTTAGGATGGGAAAAGAAACTGCAGCGGATAGATATTCTTGAAATATGGAGCTTATCCTAGGAATAGCTACTGTGGGTCCTTGATAAGTATATACCTATCAGGCAGGGAGGTGGTTGTTGAGAGAGGGAACCAGGGTTTACTAAAGAAGTTGAAGCTCTTGTCAAGAGGACGAAAACGGCTTATGTGAGGATGAAGCATGAAGGCTCAGTTAGGGGGCTTGAGCGTTATAAGTTAGCCAAAAAAGATCTGAAGAGAGGGCTAAGAGGAGCCAGGAGGGGACATGAGAAGTTGTTGGTGGATAGGATCAAGGAAAACCCTAAGGCTTTCTACAGATATATCAGGAATAAAAGAATGACTAGAATAAGACTAGGGCCAATCAAAGACAGTAGTGGGAAGTTGTGTGTAGAATCTGTGGACATAGAAGAAGAACTTAATGAATACTTTTTGTCAGTACTCACACTGGAAAAGGGCGATGTTAATGAGAATATGGAGTTACAGGCTACAAGATTAGATGGGATTAAGGTTGACAAAGAGGTGTTTTTGGCAATTTTGTAAGATTTGAAAATAAATAAGTCCCCTGGGTCAGATGGTATTTATCCTTGGATTCTCTGGGAAGGCAGGGAGGAGATTTTGGCTTCGATATTTACTTCATCATTGTCGACAGGAGTAGTGCCTGAAGACTGGGGGAAAGCGAATGTTGTTCCTTTGTTTATGAAGGGGAGTTAAGACAACATTGGTAATTATAGGCCAGTGAGTGTTATTTCAGTTGTGGGTAACTTGTTGGAAAAGGTTAAGAGATAGGATTTTCAATCATCTGGATAGGTATAAGTTGATTAGGGATAGACGAACATGGTTTTGTAAAGGGGAGGTCATGCCTCACTAAACTTATTGAGTTCTTCTGTTTTAGGCCATTTGTTTGTCATTTTTATAAATGATTTGGTTGTGGGCAAAGATGGATGGGTTAGTAGATTTGGAGATGGTACGAAAGTAAGTAGAGTTGTGGATAGTGCCAAAAGTTCAAAAGATAGTATTTTTAAGTAGAGCAGATGATTTCACCCCAGTGTTCTTACCACTCCTTTATAGATCATGGAATCACAGAAACAGGCCATTCAGCCTGCTGAGCTTCTGAGGGCTCTTTGAAAGAATTATGTAGCTCATCCCATTTCCAATATTCTGTATAATTATTTTTCCATTCAGCTCCTGACTCTAATTTCCGGGAACCACCATTACCAAATCTGGTCATGATTGCAATACTGTTTGTGAGAGCTTACTGTGTGCAAACTAGTTGTCGTGTTTCCTGTATTGTAATTATTTTTGAAAGTCTCTGTAGGTTGGCCTTTCTTTATCTTTATTGCTCACATTCTCACCTCTGGATATCCTCACTCTGTTTGGAGTTTGTGTGGTTGAGACAAAGGAAGTAAAACAAAGCTGGAAAGGCCTTTGACTCAAATACAAGAAGTTCATCAGATTTCCTCTCCTAATGTACATATGTCCACTGCTCTCAACCTTATTAGCTCTGATTTTGTTCAGTACGTTTATAGTAGATCACCGAGATGGTAGAGAATGCTGCAAAGGCAATTTACTTTCTTGTAAACTGTATTCTCAATTCATATAAAACAGATTACTTTGAAGAGGTTTAATTTGGGAAGTCTGGTAGTTAGCATAAAAAGCTTTGTCTGCACATTTAATTGAGTTTTTAATTAGTTTTCCTACACAGAGGCGTGAATTGATTCAAACCCAATTTTTTGCTATTGACCCCCAATGATTTCACATTCTGACAGATTGTAACAGTAAATACCTGACTCAGCTTTGCTTCTTCGCAGTCAAATCTAAAATTCATCTTTTGAGGATGACTTTCTATCCAGAAGAAACTCAACTCGGGGGGAACACTTTCTTTAGTATCTACAAGTAAAGTTAAAACAAAGTTGGATTTTGAAACGGTGTATCTGGCTGATTTGCACTGAGAATGAGATGCGATCCTACTCAACCATTTCTGTCAATTAAGTACAAGCAAGAGAGACAATTCTCACAAAAGAGTCAGAATTTGCTTGCAAGATATCAATGAATCTAATAAGCTCACCATTGCTAATGTGTAAACTGTCTAAAACTGTGACAAAAAACACCCATTGAGTTGCAAATCAGCTCAAAGCAGATATCATAAAAGGCATTACAACAGTGACTACACTGGGAGATATATATTCCTTGATTGTAAAGTGCCCTGTGGTATCCAATGGCTGTGAAAAGCTCTTTATATCTGTGCTATTAACTTTGTGAGAAAACCCTACCAGTTTTAACAAGTTCCTGCACTTATCACAGTAAGCCCAAGTGAAGTCATAGAAGGTTCGGGCTCTTATTTACTAGCTCCTGTTGTTTGATAATTACTGCATTGCATGTGGAACCCCAGCAATGATCCCAAAATTACTACAGCGATGTGTGTACTGTGGCTTGTACAGGAAGGGAATCCCAGTGTTGTTAAGGGAGACAGTGAAGCAATCTCCATAGTCAGAGACTGCTTCATGTGTAACAATCAGAGAAACTCTCAGAAACTGTACTCTGCAACTATACAACAGGCCGCATGATCAAGAAACCTGGGGTAACAACTTCAGGTTGATATTTTTGGAGAGGAGCAAGCAGATGCTTGCAATCAATGATTTTTTTCATTTATTGTCCATAATCAACAGAATAAATGTCCAAACATTAGAACATAGAACATTATAGAGCAGTACAGATCATTCGGCCCTCGGTGTTGCGCCGACCTGTCATACCAATCTGAAGCCCAACTAGCCTACACTATTCCATGTACGTCCATATGCCTGTCTAGTGACGACTTAAATGTACTTAAAGTTGGCGAATCTACTACTGTTGTAGGCAAAGCATTCCGTACCCTTACTACTCTGAGTAAAGAAACTCCCTCTGACATCTGTCCTATATCTATCACCCCTCAATATAAAGCTATGCCCCCTCATGCTCATCGTCACCATTCTTGGAAAAAGGCTCTCCCTGTCCACCCTATCTAACCCTCTGATTATCTTATATGTCTCTATTAAGTCACCTCTCAACCTTCTTCTCTCTAGTGAAAACAGCCTCAAGTACGTCAGACTTTCCTCATAAGACCTTCCCTCCATACCAGGCAACATCGTAGTAAATCTCATCTGCATCCTTTCCAAAGCTTCCACATCCTTTTTATAATGCATTGACCAGAACTTACACAATACTTCAAGTGCAGCTGCAGTAGTTTTGTACAGCTGTAGCATAACCTCATGGTTCCAGAACGCGATCCCTCTATTAATAAAACCTAAAACACTGTATGCCTTCTTAATAACCCTGTCAACTTGGGTGACAACTTTCAAGGATCTGTGTACCTGGACACTGAGATCTCTCTGCTCACCTGCACTACCAAGAATCTTACCATTAGCCCAGTACTTTGCATTCCAGTTACTCTGACCAAAGTGAATCACCTCACCCTTGTTCGCATTAAACTCCATTTGCCACCTCTCAGCCCAGCTCTGCAGTTTATCCATGTCTCTCTGTAACCTACAACATCCTTCATCACTATCCACAACTCCATCGACCTTAGTGTAGCCTGCAAATTTACTAACCCACCCTTCTACGCCCTCATCCAGGTCGTTTATAAAAATGACGAACAGCAGTGGACCTAACACTGACCCTTGGGGTACACCACTGGTAACTGGACTCTAGGATGAACATTTCCCATCAACCACCACCCTCTGTCTTTTTTCAGCAAGACACTTACTAATCCAAACTGCTATATCTCCCACAATACCATTCCTCTGCATTTTGTACAATAGCCTACTGTGAGGAACCTTATCAAATGCCTTGCTGAAATTCATATACATCACATCAACTGGTTTACTCTCATCTTCCTGTTTGGTCACCTTCTCAAAGAACTCAATAAGGTTTGTGAGGCACGACCGACCCTTCACAAAACCATGCTGACTATTCCTAATCAAATTATTCTTTTCTAGATGATTATAAATCCTATCTCTTATAACATTTTCCAATACTTTACCAACAACTGAAGTAAGGCTCACTGGTCTATAATTACCAGGATTGTCTCTACTCCCCTTCTTGAACAGGGGAACCACATTTGCTATCCTCCAGTCTTCTGGCACTATTCCTGTAGACAATGACAATTTAAAGATCAATGCCAAAGTCTCGGCAATCTCCTCCCTGGCTTCCCAGAGGATCTTAGGATAAATCCCTTCTGGCCCAGGGGACTTATCTATTTTAACACTCTGCAGGATTTCTAATACCTCTTCCTTGTGAACCTCAATCACATCCAGTCTAGTAGCCTGTATCTCAGTAATCGCCTCGAAAACATTGTCATTTTCTAGAGTGAATACAGTTGAAAAATATACATTTTAGTGCTTCCCCTATCTCCTCTGACTCCTCACACAACATCCCACTACTATCCTTGATTGGTCCTAATCTTACTCTTGTCAATCTTTTATTCCTTAAAATACTTATAGAAAGTCTTAGGGTTTACCCTGATCCTATCCGCCAACAACTTCTCATGTCTCCTCTTGGCTCTTCTGAGCTCCCTCTTTAGGTCTTTTCTGGCTACTTTGTAACCCACAAGCACCCTAACTGAGCTTTCACATCTCATACTAACATAAGCCTTCTTCTTCCTCTTGACCAGAGATTCCACTTCCTTCATAAACCATGGATCCCACGCTCTACAGCTTCCTCCCTGCCTGACAGGTAAATATTTATCTATGACACACAGTAGCTTTTCCTTGAATAAGCTCCAATTGTTAGAGAATAACCACCTTTTCATCAAATCATTGCTGCACAGTCTAAGGCCTTTTGACCCATTGTCTGTGCTAACCTGACAAAGGAGTAATTCTCGGACTAACTATCCCCATATATTACAGTACATAGAGATGTACAGCACGGAAACGGACCCTTCAGTCTAACTTGTCCATGCTGAGTGATATCCAATCCCAATCTAGTCCCACCTGCCAGCACCCGGCCCATATCCCTCCAAACCCTTCCTATTCATATACACATCCAAATGCCTTTTAAATGTTGCAATTGTACTAGCCTCCACCACTTCCTCTAGCAGCTCATTCCATACACATACCACCCTCTATGTGAAAACATTGCCCCTTAGGTCTCTTTTATATCTTTCCCCTCTCACCCTAAATCTATGCCCTCTAGTTCTGGACTCCCAGACCCCAGGGAAAAGACTTTGCATATTTACCCTATTCATGCCCCTCATAATTTTGTAAACCTCCTTAAGGTCACCCCTCAGCCTCTGATGCTCCAGAAAAAAAACAGCCCCAGCCTGTTTAGCCTCTCCATATAGCTCAAATCCTCCAATCCTGGCAACATCCTTGTAAATCTTTTCTGAACCCTTCCAAGTTACAGATCTTTCCGATAGGAAGGAGACCAGGATTGCACACAATATTCCAACAGTGGCCTAACCAACGTCTTGTGCAGCTACAATATGACCTCCCAACTCCTGTACTCAATACTCTGATGAATAAAGGAAACCAAACCAAACGCCTTCTTCACTATCCTATCTATCTGCAGAAGGAGAGCACTCTGCCTGGCTGAACATCGAATTTTGCAGCCTAATCCCATTTTCTGACACAAGATCTCTATCACTGGATGTTACAAATTGGAATTGAGGTCTCCTGAGCTAAGAAGTGAGCTGATTGAGTTATCATTTTCACTGGCCCCTTTGCCAAAGGAAATAGGTACTTCTCCTCCAGCCAATGCAATGTCAACCTTTCACACCTCAATCATGCCTCCTCACTAGACAATCCCATTCCAAGATGATTAACTTCAGCCTGTCCAATCTGTCCTCATTGCTACAAATGTCCAGTGCCGGCAACATCCTTGTAAGCATCTTCAGTCCCAATTAGTGCAATTAAATTATTTCTGCAATGAGGTGACCAGGACTGCAGACAGTGCATAAGGTGTGGCCTTGCTTGTTTTTATACACTTCCATTTCTGTAACCTCCCTGCTTTTAATTCTTCTTCTAATAAAGGGAAGCAAGTAAACCTTCATCACTGCTATCCAACACAAATTTCAGAGCAAAAGCAGGAAAAATTCACGGGTGATAAGGTAAAATACAAGTGTGCTTTGGCAAGTGATCAGCAGCAAGCAAAGCAGTGAGATTGAGGTCACATCTGATAGCCAACTCTGCACATAACTATCCATCTGATCAAAACAACTCAAGCTGCTGCTTAGTCTCAAAATTTACCTGTTGGATGGCAAGACCAAATGAAACACAAAAGACTCAATAGCAAGCAGACCATTATCAGGATTGATGGTCCCGCGCAGACAACAATTATTTTCTTCCACTCTCCGGGTGAGTCCATAAATGGCTGTACTGATGCAGCTCCCACAGGCTCTGTTACACTTGGGGCAGGTAGTTGTCACAGGAAGGGGTGGGCACGGCATTGGCATGGCAACGGTTTTGCCTGGCTTGCAGCAGGATCTTGATCAGCAGGGGAAGGATCCAAGAAATTGCAAATTGATCTTAATATAGATAAATGTGAGATTTTGCATTTTGGAAAGTCAATTCAAGGTAGGGTCTTAAGGACTGTGGTAGAACAGAGGCACATTGGAGTTCAGGTGCACGGTTCTCTGAAAGTGTAGACACAGGTAGACAGGGAAGTGAAGAAAGCTTTTCTGCACACTGGCCGCCATCAGTCAGGGTACTGAGTCCACAATTTGGAAAGTTATGTTGCTGTTGTACAGGACATTGGTGAGGCTGCACTTGGAGTATTGTGTTCAGTTCTGCTCAGTTTGCTACCGGAAGGATGTTACTAAACTGGAAAGAGTGCCGAAGAAACTTACAAGGATGATGCCGGGACTCAATGATCTGGGTTATAGAGAGAGGTTGGACAAGCTAGGATTGTTTTCTTTAGAGCATAGGAGACTGAGGGGGAGATCCTATAGAAGTGGATGAGATCATGAGAGGCATGGATAGGGTGAATGAACTCAGTCTTTTTCCCAGGGTTGGGGAAATCGAGGACGAGAGGTCATCAGTTTAAGGTTAGATGGCAAAAAATAAAAAGGAACCTGAGGGGCAACCTTTTTACACAGAGGGTGGTATGCATATGGGATGAGCTGCCAGCAGAAGTGGTTGAGGTGGGTACATTAACACTTAAAAGGTATTTGGACAAATACATAGGTAGGAAAGGTTTAGAAGGATATGGGCCAAGTGCAGGGAAATGGGGTTAGCGTGGATGGACATTTTGGTCAGCATGGACCAGTTTAGGCTAAAGGGCCTGTCTCTGTGACTCTATGGCTTCCATTGTTTCCTAGATGGCAAGACCCCAGGTGCATAACACCTTCACGCATGCTCCACTTGGGATGGTCTTGGGCCAATGATTCTTACGTGTCTGTGGGAATGCCACACTTCACCAGTGTGGTCTAGAGGATAATACTGAAGTACTTTTTCTGTCCACTTGGGGCTCACCTGCCATTTTGAAGCTAACCAGACCAGGATAAATTGAGGACAGTGATAAGAAAATTATACTTTATTTTCCAATGAGCAATTGCAAAGATGATCATCTGTCTCATTGACTGACCAAGTGGAACCATATCCTCAAATTCATCGATTTTTAATGTGCTGATCAGTGACCTCCAAGACCAATGTGGAAAAACAACACTCTGAACTGTAAGAAATGACTCAATGTAGATATTTGTTGAAGTTTAATTTGAGATGAAGCTCTTTAGTTTAACAGGGTGGAAATAGTTGTTAACAGGCATAATTCTTCAGTGTTTGGTTTTGAATATATATCTATCAAATGTACTGTCAGTCAAGTTTATTAATGTTATGTGATTATAGATAAAATGAAACTAACAGAAAGCAGGCATCTCTAGATTGGAGACATCATAGAAACAAGCATTTGTAATGAAGTTCAACCTCACATAGAACAAGGTGTATGTCATCCCTGCACAATTGAGGCACAAAACACAATATCCACCATACTGAATATTTATTTATATTTATCATTGTGGTAAATGGATAGACTACCATCACATTTCAAGACTCATTATACTAAGATCAGGACTTTACCATGTGGCAAAGCCAGTGGGAACTGGGACCGACCAAACAGTCAGGAATGGGAAGGTCGCAATTGAATGGTCAGAAGCTGGTTTATAGATGGAGATTCTGGATCAGTGGTGCTGGCAGAGCACAGTGGTTCAGGCAGCATCCAAGGAGCAGCGAAATCGACGTTTCGGGCAAAAGCCCTTCATCAGGAAGAATGCCTCGGAACACTTCAACCCCAGGGCATCAATGTGGACTGAAGTGAGCCTGAAGCGTGAAGAGATAAGCTAGAGGAGGGTGGGGGTGGGGAGAAAGTAGCATAGAGTACAATAGGTGAGTAGGGGAAGGGATGAAGGTGATAGGTCAGGGAGGAGAGGGTGGAATAGATGGGTGGAAACATAGATAGGCAGGCAGGACAGTCCGGACAAGTCATGGGGACAGTGCTGAGTTGGAAGTTTGGAACTAGGGTAAGGTGGGGGAAGAGGAAATGAGGAAACTGTTGAAGTCCACATTGATGCCTTGGGGTTGAAGTGTTCCGAGGCATTCTTCCTCCAGGCGTCTGGTGGTGAGGGAGCTGTGGTGAAGGAGGCCCAGGACCTCCATGTCCTCGGCAGAGTGGGAGGGGGAGTTGAAATGTTGGGCCACGGGGCGGTGTGGTTGATTGGTGCGGCTGTCCCGGAGATGTTCCCTAAAGTGCTCTGCTAGGAGGCAAAAGCCCTTCATCAGGAAGAACGCCTCGGAACACTTCAACCCCAGGGCATCAATGTGGACTGAAGTGAGCCTGAAGCGTGAAGAGATAAGCTAGAGGAGGGTGGGGGTGGGGAGAAAGTAGCATAGAGTACAATAGGTGAGTAGGGGAAGGGATGAAGGTGATAGGTCAGGGAGGAGAGGGTGGAATAGATGGGTGGAAACATAGATAGGCAGGCAGGACAGTCCGGACAAGTCATGGGGACAGTGCTGAGTTGGAAGTTTGGAACTAGGGTAAGGTGGGGGAAGAGGAAATGAGGAAACTGTTGAAGTCCACATTGATGCCCTGGGGTTGAAGTGTTCCGAGGCGTTCTTCCTCCAGGCGTCTGGTGGTGAGGGAGCTGTGGTGAAGGAGGCCCAGGACCTCCATGTCCTCGGCAGAGTGGGAGGGGGAGTTGAAATGTTGGGCCACGGGGCGGTGTGGTTGATTGGTGCGGCTGTCCCGGAGATGTTCCCTAAAGTGCTCTGCTAGGAGGCGCCCAGTCTTCCCAATGTAGAGGAGACCACATCGGGAGCAACGGATACAATAAATGATATTAGTGGATGTGCAGGTAAAACTTTGGATGTGGAAGGCTCCTTTAGGGTCTTTGGTAGAGGTAAGGGAGGAGCGGAGGATCCTGAAGGAGAACTGTTGCTGGTGTTTTTGAAGTCTGTACTGTTTGTCCTGTTCGGGTCCGAACTCTGCTGATTTAAAGGTGGTCTGGAGTCCGTGTGGGATGAGTTGGTTATGGAGGCAGGCACTGAGAAAGCAAATGTGGCTGTGGTAGCGAGTTTGTTTCAGGACATGGTTGAAGAGCTTCATGGCAGAGGAAAGGACCTGGGAGTTGCAGTGGGAGAGGGACTCCCTGAGATTCTTATAGAGAGAGGAGGAAAACTTCTTCAAGGCAGGCATCCTTGCAAGAGGATTCACGGTAGGGTTAAAATCAACGAGGTAAAAACAATGACTGCAGATGCTG
Source organism: Hemiscyllium ocellatum (assembly GCF_020745735.1). Lineage (NCBI taxonomy): Eukaryota > Metazoa > Chordata > Chondrichthyes > Orectolobiformes > Hemiscylliidae > Hemiscyllium > Hemiscyllium ocellatum. The sequence goes on along the minus strand of NC_083413.1, from coordinate 86,610,249 downwards.
GAAACCAGATTCTGGATGTCACCTGGAGGAAGAACGCCTCAGCTTCTGCCTTGGAACACTTCAACCCCAGGGCATCAATGTGGACTTCAACAGTATCCTCATTTCCTCTTCCCCCACCTCACACTAACTCCAAACTTCCAACTCAGCACTGTCCCCATGACTTGTCAATGACTTATCCTACCTGCCTATCTCCTTTTCCACCTAACCACTCCACCCTCTCCTCCCTGACCTATCACCTTCATCCCCTCCCCCACTCACCCATTGTACTCTATGCTACTTTCTCCCACCCCCACCCTCCTCTAGCTTATCTCTCCACGCTTCAGGCTCACTGCCTTTATTCCTGGTGAAGGGCTTTTGCCCGAAACGTCGATTTCGCTGCTCCTTGGATGCTGCCTGAACTGCTGTGCTCTTCCAACACCACTGATCCAGAATCTGGTTTCCAGCAGCTGCAGTCATTGTTTTTACCTTATAGATGGAGATGTCAGTGCACAGTTTGAGAGCTAGGGCTCCTGTTAGCTGGTGTGTGCTACAGTAACAGTACAGTATACAAGCTACATACAAAGGCGAATAAATGACTGTCTAAATGTTTTCAGATGTAAATGTTCAGATTTATTACTGAGAGAGAGAGGCTAAATTGTTGAAAATGCATCTTTCAACAGAAACATATGTCAGCCAGCCTCGCTGTCAAGGTTCACAGTGTCTGAACCATACATAGAGAGGCAGAGGCAATATAAACAGGTGTCTCCAGATACAGACAATGAACAATAGACAGTGAATGTAGTTTAATAAAATGTCTATGCATTGACAGGTTGCTGATTCATTCATCACAACCTCAAAGTCAAACCAGTGATACCCTGTTCAGCATGTTACAAGCCATATTCATTTTTCATGTCAACTGTATAGGATTTATGGGGATATGGTTCAGGAGGAGTACGCAGACATGTTGCATGCAAACAAAGGAAGCTTTCAGGCAGCTTTGGAAACTTCTCTTTGTTGCTCAAAGTTTTAATTTAGTTGTTCTGTTTGTTGCAGGACAAATAGTTCATCTTGAAAATTTAATCTCATCATTCATCAACTTTCAATACTCTAATTATCTGATACTCTACGGCAACACCTGCACAGGAGTTTCCAGACCACAAACCCTCAACTCAATCTGAGTTAAATGGTGGTGAATAGTGGAACTTTTGTCATTACCATGCAATAAATATTATGAAGTATGCATTTTGCACCATTCATGCAAACACATCAAGCAATGGAGAGCCACCATTGGCAGGCGCAATGCCCAATACAATTAGTTTAGATTAGATTACTTGCAGTGCGGAAACAGACTCTTCGGTCCAACAAGTCCACACCGACCGGCCGAAGCGCAACCCACCCATACCCCTACATTTACCCCTTACCTAACACTACGGGCAATTTAGCATGGCCAATTCACCTGACCCTCACATCTTTGGACTGTGGGAGGAAACCGGAGCACCCGGAGGAAACCCACGCAGACACGGGGAGAACGTGCAAACTCCACACAGTCAGTCACCTGAGGCGGGAATTGAACCCAGGTCTCTGGCGCTGTGAGGCAGCAGTGCTAACCACTGTGCCACCGTGCCACCCCAATTTCTTAAGCACATTATCCGGAAAGGTAACAATTAAAGAGTTCTGACGTCTGGAGAGGATGGGGCAAATGTCACAGTGAGTCTTATAGTACGGATGTCTAACTGCAAAATTGCCTCACAAGATCTTGAGTTGTCAAGCAACTTACAAAATAAAGTGATAGCTGGCATTTGAGTGACATGGACTAGGCAAGATTTGTAGGTTATTAAAAAAAAGGACTGCAGATGCTGGAGACCAGACTCTAGATTAGAGTGGTGCTGGAAAAGCACAGCAGGTCAGGCAGCATCCGAGGAGCAGGAAAATCGATGTTTCGGGCAAAAGCCCTTCATTAGGAATAGAGGCAGAGTGCCTGCAGAGTGCAGAGATAAATGAGAGGGGAGTGGGGTGGGGAGAAAGTAGCATAGAGTAAATAGATGAATGGGGGTGGAGATGGAGATGATAGGTCAGAGAGGAGGGTGGGGAAAGGTAGAAAAGAGAACAATAGGTGAATGGTGGTGGGATGAAGGTAATCGGTCAGGGAGGAGGGTGGAGTGGATAGGTGGAAAGGAAGATAGGCAGGTAGGACAGGTCATGAGGACGGTGCTAGCTGGAAGGTTGGAACTGGGGTCAGGTGGGGGGGGGGGGGGGGTGGAAATAAGGAAACTGGTGAAGTCCACATTGATGCCATGGGGTTCAAGTGTTCCGAGGCGGAAGATTTGTGTCAGACTCGGACAAGGTGAAAGGCCCAGTTCAATGTTGGGAACAACTTTTATGCTTTTTATCAGTGGAATGGAAAGTATCTTGCCTGGCAGTGTGAGGTTTCCAACTAAAATGTATTATTGCTTGTAAAACATGTTGTTGATTTCCCAATTTGTCATCTTTATAATCAACTTGCTATTTTACAAAACTCACTAAACAAGTGAGAAGTCAAGAAGGAACCCAGAGTGGAGTCCTGGCAGATTCAGATCACCATTTGCTCTTATCAACATCCATGTTGAAACCAGACACCAACATTTCAGGACTCATTGGCATGAGCAACAGTCATCCCACATTCACAGACATAGGGATCTGGCATGTGCCAACCTCTAAGAACCCTCAAGCTATATCTCTGGTCCACTCACAGGATGCTTCTGCTCTTTAATACTGTACCTCAGGCTGTACCGGTAACTATCATTATAATACTGCAGCAAAGACACTATGTTCTCAGGGACACACACCCAACTTGTGGACTGCACCATCTCTGGGCTCCATAGACCTCCTATCATAAAGCTCCCTCAGTCTGAGCCTACCTGAATGCTCACAGAATCCTATCACCAACCATCTTTCAGACCTATTGAGGCTGTTTCTCTCTTTCAATGAGAGAGAAGAAGTGAGAGGCAGGTACTTAGAGAGGTGAAAATGGGTGGTACAGTTATTGGGATTGGTGCAGGAAGGATTCTGTCACAAGTGAGTGAACAGGCAACGCAGAGGATTTGCAGTAGAAGTGCTGTCAGAGCTTGGATGATTGAGAAAGTGAGGAAGATGATTCCGGTCGTAGTGAGAGTGATGGAGCATGATCCTCAGGAGGTGGGTGCAGTAGCAGAGAGAGAATGAGTGTGAGGTATCGGAGAGAATGGTAGCATTTACATTGACAGAGTGGAGGTCATTGACTTTCTTTGTCAAGTGTTGGGACATTCTTCCAGATGGCTAAGAATGCAGTAACCCAGTTAGCCATCTCAACCCAGGTTGGCATGGTCTGTTGTCATGGCCACCATTGCTGGTCATAGGGGGAGAGGATGTCCCACCTGTGCCTCACCCCACCCAGCAGGACCTCCAGGCCCCTGACCATAGAACAGCATTTTGTTGAGAGCGATCATAATGTATTCAGATTCAAGGTAACGATGGAAAAAGACAAAGATGGATCAGAAATAAATGTTCTGATTTGGGACAGTCTGGTTTTAATATGATTAGACAGGATCTCAACTGAGGTGGACTGGGAGCAACTCCTTGTGGGAAACTCTACATGACAGCAGCTAAAATCTTTCAAAAATGCAATAGTGTGTGTGTACGGCCAACACGTACCCATTAAGATAAAGGTTGGGACTAACAGGTCCAGTGAACCCTGAGATATCAAGGTGTTTACAGCACTGGACAATAGGAAAAAAAGGTGGTAAATACTGACAGATCAAAACATTAGATGCCCAAGAGAAGTATAGAAAATGCAGGAATTCGCTTAAAAGATAAATTAGGAAAGACAAGTAAGCTCATTTAAAAAAAACACTGACAATTAAATTCAATGAAAATCCAAACGCATTTTGTAAGGTTATGAGGGTCAAGGAGATAATCAGGCAAAGAGCAAGGTCCCTTTGGAACAAAAGTGGCAATGTGAATGTGGAGTTCAAAGATGAAGGCAAGGTTTTGAAATGAGTAATTGTGTCTGTGTCCACTGTCAAGAGGATTGTGATGCAATTCAATATTATTATTAGGGGTAGCACAGTGGCCCAGTGGTTAGCGCTGCTGCCTCACAGGGCCAAGGACCCAGGTTTGATCCTAGCCTTGGGCAACTGTCTGTGTGGCATTTGCACATTCTCCCCATGTCTGCATGGGTTTCTTCTGGGTACTCTGATTTCCACCCACAGTCCAAAAATGTGCAGGTTAGGTGAATTGCCATGCTAAATTGCCCATAATGTTAGGCGCATTAGTCAGAGGGAAATGGCTCTGTTTGGGTTACTCTTTGGAGGGTTGGTGTGGACTTGTTGGGCCGAAGGGCCCGTTTCCACACTGTAGGGAATTTGATCTAAAAAAAATTATACAGAGGAGGTAAGAATGATTTTAACAGACTTGGATAAATTACCCAGGCCTAGATGATATGTATCCAAAGCTGATTTTGGAGGAGGTTACATTAATTTTCAAATCCTCTCATACTCCAGCAAGTTCAATTACAACTGCATATCAACTGACTGACATTTCAATACCTGAAGTGATTGGATCCTTTCCGTATTTCTTCTAACTCCAAGTGGTGTGTTAATACCTCAATTACCTCTGCCTTACTAACTCTGTCAAGAAATGCCACATCTAGTTTATTCACCAAGCAAACCAACCTTGGGTTGATATTCCCTTTAAGGCTGCCAATGGTAAACCTGCCTCCTGCAGGAAATCCTTTGCCATTTCCAGTACCATGCTATAAAATGCAGAAGAGAACCTGATGCTGTCCTTCACTTGTATTTTTGACCAATGCCACACCCAAATCCTCATGTCTCTGTCTCAAACCCAATCACATCCAAGAGCCCTCAAAGTCATTCTGACTCACTGGGGTAGTGCACTGGAAATCAAGTTGTGCTATTCTCAGACTCATCACAAAAAGTATTACAAAATGTATGCAAAATTTCCTAATTTACTTGACTTTCAGATTCATGCTGATAGAAAGGTGTGGAAGTGTTGGTGTTGGACTGTGGACAAAATTAAAAATCAGGTTATAGTCCAACACTAGCTATCTGGTGAAGGAACATCACACCAAAAGCTTGTATTTCCAAATAAACCTTTGGACTTTAACCTGGTGTTGTGTGCTTTTTAACATTGATAGAAAGTACAAAAGAAGGTTTCTGTTCAGAGCAAGACACACTTTTTAACTATGAGTAATTAGAGACTAGCAACAGGCAAACAGTTTTATAAACTGTTGGTAAATAACACTACTAATTAAAACAGTAAGCTCATTTAAACTTAACTTACATACACAAAAACACAGACAAGGCAGAATAGATTACGAACAGAAAGGGAAGACTGTAAAGACGGTTGAGGTAATCTGTATTCCCAGATTCTATTCTTGAAATTACCTTAATGACTCTTCTGCTAGCCAGCACATTGCTTCAGTCATCTTTCTCTGGATGCTTCCACTGGTTGGTAAGAGAAAAAGTGGCTGGTTCCTTTAGCAAAATGTCTATAACTTATCAGTTAAAAGTCATTGTTTATAACAATTATTTCCAGAAATTATTTTTCTTCTTGTTTATACTGAGGTTTTGATTGCAAAGAACAGTTCTCTCTTAACTCTGCTGCTGTCGCTTTTAAAAACTGTGGACTCAGTCCTTACAGGAGTAAGCCAGGGAACTGTAGGCCAGTGAGTATAACATCACTGGAAAGAAACATTTTGGAAAAAACATTTCCGAGGGACAGAATTAAACTACACTTGGAGATGCAATGACTTATCAAGGACGGTCAACATGGCTTTCAAAGGGAGACATCATTTTAATTGAGTAAATAGTAAATGTCTACATGGACTTCAGTGAGATTTTTGACAAATGTCACATTGGAGAATTGCCAAGAAGTTCACAGGATCCATGGAAGTTTGGAAAATTGGATTCAGAATTGGCTGAGTGGCAGGAAGCAGAAGGTGATTGTGGAAAGTTTTTTTGTGACATGTCCCAGAGTGTACCACAGGGTTTGGTGCTGGGTCTCTTACTACTTGTAGTGTACATAATGGTCTAGACATGAATAGAGAAGGTTTGATCAGTAAGTTTGCAGATGACACAAAATTGATGGTATGATAAATAGCAAAGATGACAAGATCATATAAAAGGGCTGATCAGATGGGCAGACAGTGGTAAATGGAATTTAATTCTGTAAAGTATGATGTAATACATTTTGAGATAATGAACAAAGCAAAGCAGTACACATGAAATGCATGGACCCCAGGAGGTACAGAGTGACTGAATGCCAGTGAGCAGTGGTGTACCACATGGATCATTGTTCGGTCTCTCATAGAGACAAAGAAATGTACAACAGAAACAAACCCTTCGGTCCATGCTGGCTAGATATCCTAAATAAATCTATCCCCTTTTGCCAGCATCTGGCCCACATCCCTCTAAACCCTTCCTATTCATGTACTTATCCAAATGTTTTTTAAATGTTGTAATTGCAATGGTCTCAACCATCACTTCTGGAAGCTCATTCCATACACTCACCACCCTCTGCATAAAAACATTGCCCCTTAGGTCTCTTTTAAATCTTTCCCCCCCTCACCCTTAGTTTTGGACCTGGACACCAACCCCACTGAGGGAAAAGTTCTTGTCAATTTACCTTATCTATGCCCCTCATGATTTTATAAACCTCTATAAGGTCACCCCCCCCCCCCCCCCCCAGCCTTCAATACTCCAGGGAAAACAGCCTATTCAGCCTCTGCCTATAGCTCAAACCCTCTAACTCTGGCAACATCTTTGTAAATCTTTCCTGAACCTTTTCAAGTTTCATAAAATCTTGCCTATAGCAATATTTGTAATATGAGGTGGTTGATAAATAAGTTTGAAGATGACACAAAGTTTGGTCGGGTGGTTGGTAGTGAGGAAGAAGTTGGATTGCAGGATGATATAAATGGGCTGGTCAGATGGGCAGATCAATGACAGATGGAATTTAACTCTGTTAAGTGAGAGGTGTTGTGCTTTGGAAGGAGGAGTAAAATAAGGGCGTACTAATGTAAGGTAGGACACTAGGGAGCTCAGAGGCACAAAATGATCTTGGAGTCTTATCTATAGTTCCCTGAAGGTGGCAGGTTGGGTTAGTAGGGTAGTTAATAAGGATAATGGGATAGTTGCCTTTTACGGTTCAGACAGATTATAACAGCAAGGAGATCATATAGGTTGATACAGCTTTACAGGACTCTTGCTTAGGCCTCAGCTGGAGTACTGTGTGCAGGTCTGATCACTCCAATATGGAAATGATGTGATTGCACTGGATGGGGTGCAAAGGAGATTCACCAAGAGGTAGGCTGGCATAGAACACACCAGCAATGAAGAGAAGCTCGATTGTTTTCTTTGGAGCAGAGAAGTTTGGGGGGCCACCTGGGATAGGTGTATAAGTTTATGAGGGAACAGAGTGAATAGAAAACAGCCGTTCACTTGAGTTGAGGAGTCAATAACAAGGGAGCCTTATCTTAAAAGCATGACGTTTGGAGTGGAGTTGAGAAAAACGTTTTTCGTCCAGATGGTGGAGGGGAACAAAACCAGAAGTTACTGGAAAAGCTCAGCAGGTCTGGCAACATCTGTGAAGAGAAATAAGAAAAAGGGAGTACTAATGAAAGGTAGGGTACTAGGAAGCTCAGAGGAACAAAAGAGCGATTGACTTTGGTAATGATCTTTGCATCCTTACTGTCTCTTGGAATAGTGCCAGATGATTGGAGGGTGGCAAATGTTATCCTTTGCTCAAGAAAGGGAATAGGGATTATCCTGGGAATTACAGACCAGTTAGTCTTAGGTCAGTGGTGCAAAGTATTGGAGAGGATTCTGAGAGACATGATTAATGATTACTTGGAAAACTATAGTTTGATTAAAGATACTCAGCATGGCTTTGTGAGGGACAGGTCATGCCTCACTAACATTTTTGAAATCTTTGAAGATGTGACAAAACACAACGAAGAAAGTAGAGCAGTAGATATGGTATGCATGGATTTTAGCAAGGTGTTTGATAAGGTTCTGGGTTGGGAGTGTGGTGCTAGAAAAGCACAGCCAGTCAGGCAGCATCCGAGGAGCAGGAGAATCGATGTTTCAGACGTAAACTCTTCCCATGGTAGGCTCATTCAGAAAGTAAGGAGGCATGGATACAAAAAACCTGTCTGTCTGGATAGAGAATTAGCTGGCCCATAGAAGACAGAGGGTGGAAAGTATTCAGCCTGGAGCTCGGTGACCAGTGGTGTTCCACAGGGATCGGGTCTGGGACCTCTGCTCTTTGTGACTTTTATAAATGACTTGGATGAGGAAGTGGAATGGTGGGTTAGTAAGTTTGCCGATGACACAAAAGATAGTGGAGTTGTGGAGGACTGTTGTGGGTTGCAATGAGACATTGACAGGTTAAAGAATGGACTAAGTGGCAGATGGTGTTCAACCTGGAAAAGTGTGAAGTCATTCACTTTGGAAGGTCAAATTTGAAGGCAGCTTACTGGATTAAAGATGATGTGGAGGAACAGAGAGATCATGGGGTCCACGTCCATAGATCCCTCAAAGTTATCATCCTGGTTGATAGGATTGTTAAGAAGGCGTATAGTGTGTTGGCTTTCATTAGCCAGGGGGTTAAGTTGAAGAGCCGCGAGGTTATGCTGAAGCTCTATAGAGCCCTGGATAGACCACACTTGGAATATTGTGGTCATTTCTCGTCGCCTCATTATAGGAAGCTTTAGAGAGGGTGCAGAGGAAATTTACCAGGATCTGCCTGGACTGGAGGGCATGTCTTATGAAGAAAGATTGAGGGAGCTAGGGCTTTTCTGATTGGTGTGAAGAAGGATAAGAAGTGACTTGATCGAGGTGTACAAGATGCTGAGAGGCAAAGATAGAGTGGCTAGCCAGAGACTTTTTTCCAGGGCAGAAATCTCTTTCAGAAGGGGAGACAATTTTAAGGTGATTGAAGGAAGGTTTAGGGGAGATGTCAGAGGTAGGTTCTTTACAAAGAGGCTGGTGGATGCATAGAATGCACTGCCAGCAGTGGTAATAGAGTCAGATACATTAGGGACATTAAAGCAAATCTTGGATAGGCACATGGGAGTTAGTACAATGTATGTAGGTTAGTCTGATCTTAGAGTAGGATAAAAGGCCAGCACAACATTGAGGGCCGAATAGCCTGTACTGTGCTGTACTATTGCATGTTAATGTTTCAGGTCTGGTGACCATTTCTCAGAACTGACGGTAGCTGAGAAAATGTCGGTTTATATGCTTAAGATAGGATAGGGGAGGGGTAAAGTGTAAGCAACAGGTTGGGATAGAGCCCAAAGAGAGAAGGTCAGTTGGACAGACACGGGAGTGGATAACGATCTGGCTGGGAGAGTGAATAGCTGTTAATGGAGACTGTTACTGGCAAACAATAGGTAGTGTGTAATGGCAGACTAGGATAACAAGGCCTGGTGTGCCGGGTTGGGCGAGAAGAACACCGGCTTGACGTCGGTGGATCTGACCGAGAGCGTTCGGGACACAAACAGGTAATCTATCCTTGAGCGGATAGACCCGTCTGCCCGTGACCAGGTGTATCTATGCTGCGCTCCGTCTGCAGGGGTGCTGAAGACGTCGTGCAGCTCGGCATCTTTTGCAGTGTCCATCAGGGCTCTGGACGTGGTGTCCAGTTTACTGTCCCCCCCGCCAGATCGTCCATCTGCATCAATGATACAGGTGAAGTCTCCGGCCAGAATGACCGGCCTGGACGTAGCCAGCAACAGTGGAAGCTGCTGCAGGACGGCCAACCGTTCACTCTTACCCACTGGGGCGTACACATTGATCAGTCTCAGGGGAGCATTCTTGTACATAACGTCGGCAACAAGGAGGCGCCCGCCCACCACCTCCTTAACCTCGGAGATGGTGAAGTTGCCTCCTTGCAACAGGATACCCAGGCCGGAGGAGCGGCTGTCGTTGCCTCCCAACCAAACTGACGGCCCATGGGCCCACAAGCTCGACCAGCTCCTGTAGCTGCTGAGGTGCGGTATCCCACACTCCGGCAGAAACAGGACGTCAGCGTTAACGCTGGCCAGGAAGGCCATCGTTGAAACACATCGCGTAGCCGATTTGATGCTACGCACATTGATGCTGGCAATTTTAAACCCCATTTTAACAGTTTACGAGGTTAACCGTGTCCATTTGCTGCTGGTCTTGCCCCTCTGGGGTAGCTGTGTGCATCCCCGTGGTAAAGGCAAACTGCTGCACCATCCCAGGGCTGAGGCAGCTGTCCGGCTCCACGCTGGAGCCATTTCCCCACTCTGGTGTCTTTGTGTCGAGCCCAGGGTCCGCACCGTCCAGTTCTCCATCTGACAGCGGGGCTGTCACAGGACCGCTGCTCCCAGATACCTGGAGCTGTGGGGCAGTGGGTACCTCTTGGTTCTCATCAGGTCGGGGGAGGCCTTTACCCATCCCCACAGAGGGATCGTCTTTCCCTTCCTGGGCGGTGCTGCCCTCCTTTTTCCCCACAGCGCTCTGTCTCTTCCTCTGGTGGCGACCATTCTTGCGCCCGTCCTCACAGTCGGAAGAGCTGCCTGTATCCTCGACTTGCAGGTGTCGCTTCCCCCTTCACTGCGTGGCTTTGGGGCCCCAGAGAGGTTTCCTCTTCCTGTTTTTGACTGTGATCCAGTCCTCTTACTCCTTTGATTCCTCCTCTTCCATTTCCTCCGTCTGTCTTGAAGGAGCTTGGATCGGCTGCTGCACCTCCCCGCTGTCTGCCGTCTGCTCCACTACCGTCTGCTCTTCCTTCCAGGCACCGTTTCCGTGCTATTTTGTGGTGCCTTGCTGGTCTTTGGCGGTCCCCGGCTCGTGTTGCCACCTCCGGCCATCTGTGCGTAAGTGGCGGCTCCTCGTCTTGGGCAGGCCTTGTACATGTGGCCTGCCTCTCCGCACAGGTTACAGTTCTTGGCCTCCTTACAATCCTTGGTCAGGTGGCCTTCCTGTTTGCAATTTCGGCAGACGGTCACCTTACAGTCGGCCGCCATGTGGCCTGACCTCCCGCAGGTTCGGCACACCTTCGTCTGCCCAGCGTACGTCAGGTAGCCTCTGCTTCCTCTGATGGTGAAGCTGGAGGGTGGGTGGAGGATGTTCCCGCTGCCATCGACCCTCGGGGTTACCTTAACCTGTCTTTTGCTGGTCCAGATCCCGAAAGGATCTACCACATTGGTGCTTTCTCCTTCCACCTGGACATACCTCTTCAAGAAGGTGAGAACATCTGCCGCTGGGACGTAAGGGTTGTACATTTGGATTGTCACAACCCGACTCCTCTGCGCAGGAAGCACACACAACGGGACCGCCGACAAGATGGAGAACAGAGGTTCCCCTTCCTTCTCCTTGAAGACTTTCAGGAGCTGCTCACAATGCTTCACGCTCCTGAAGGTCACGTCGAAGTAGCCTGCCCCAGGGAAATCCTGCAGGCAGTACACATCCGCTGCTGCAAACCCACAGCACTCCAACAAGACTTTCTTCACAAACACCGTCCGATCGACTGGTGTGTGTGCCCCTCCACCTTCTTCACAGTCACCCTGACTGTGTTGCAAATGCCTTGGCCAGGGCTGCAAACAGCTGCTGAAATGCTTCTGTCTTTTGCAGATAGAGCAATTTGACTTGAAAGCATATGGAATGGCTGCATCACAAAAAGAAGCCTTTTGGTACATTTGACCCTGTCAGCTCTGTATAGTGCAACTGATTTAGCGCTACCCACCCATCCTTTCCTCAAAGCCTTGCAAGTTCTGAAGCTCCTGGTAATTATCCAATTATCTTTTAAGGTTTTAAAGGGATCCAAACACCAGATCCTTGCCACCCACAATTAAAATTGTAACTATTTTGGTCAATCATGTTAAATCGGTCTGTGTTGGCTTGCCAACCTTCTGCCATTAGAACACTTTCTGCCTATGCAGTCTGTCTGATCCCTTCATGACTTTGCACAGCTCTATCAAATCTCCTCTTAGTTCTCTTCTCAAAAGGGAACAATCCCAGCTTCTCTAATCTGTCCAAAATAATTGAGACCTCTGTCACAAAAACAGAAATCACTGGAAGAACTCAGCAGATCGGGCAGCAATTGTGGAGAGAAAACGGTTAACATTTTGTGTCAGTGACCGTTCTTCAGAACGTGTCATCTGTCTTCATTAATCTTATTGTGAATTGAATGCAGGAAGGCTTTCTTGTGATAATGGAAGATATTACACTGGACTAGAAATGGTTGATAGAAGTCATAATTCAACAAAGTTACTAAGGTAGCTCTTGGAATCTCTTGGTTTTCCTTTGTATTTACAAATAGTTTTTCTGCCTCTTTGAGGAGAATCTTTGCCTAAAAGTCATTTGATGAGGTGGGTTCAGGCCAATAAAGCAGCTAGTTAAAGAGAAAGAGAAATGTACTAATCATTTGTTAATGTGCATCTTGCGTATGATGGGTTCAACAGAATTGAGGGTCCAGCTGGAATAGACAAAACCACCAGAAGAAGCTGATTGACTCAATATAGCAAAGGTCTGTGTCCCAGGAACAGTTGGAGATTGACTCAATCACAGATACTTTCTAATCAGTCTGTTCAGAGATGTTATTACATACTTCTGGAGCAGTGAGATATAAACTTGGGCCTCCTGGCTCAGAGATAGGGACACTACCACCACACTACAATAAGCAGATGAGATTAGTAATTTTTCAGACTAGAATGACTGTAGGTTCACACTATTCACAAAGATACTGTCCCACAAGCTCTGGACAAAGCCTAATCATAAAAATAGGCCCTGGGCGTTCTGATAATTGATTGAATGTGGTTAACTTGTCAGTTGTGTCCGGAATTGATCTAAATTAAAGTTGTCCATTGTTACAAAGTCATTCCCTAATTTTCTTATAATCAATCCTTACTGTCAGATTCACTGATTGGCAGCTGTGTACAGAACTGCCTATTTGAGCTCCGTTACTCAATTGCTGTTTGACTCTGACCATTAATTATTCCCTGTACAAAAATTCCTCATGTCCTTGAATATTTCTATTCATAACTATTAAATGCTTATATCACTAAATTTAAGTGTGACTATGTAGTCAATAATTAATTGGTAGAACAGGGCATGTTCTGGCTTCTTCCTTGACAACTTGACAAGAGAAAGTTCTTTAATTTCACCCTGTAGTGTGAAGACAGTCTAATCAGAGGTTGCTACAAAAGTATTAATTCTTTCAATTCGAACTGGCTGACATCAGCTGGTTCAGTCAGGCATTGCTTCGTCCATTACCTGTGCTGGAAGCCTAGGCTGAGGTGTTTCTTAGTGTGTACCTGTGGGAAAACATTGCCACTGGTCATCAAGGTTTATATCTTTTGGTTTAATTCAGGGGCAATTAGGTCAAATGGCTTACTCCTGTTCCTATTTCTTATGGGAGAGACAGTGGTTCAGTGTTAAACTCACTGAGACCCAGGTAATCCTCTGAATGCTTGGGTTGAAATCCTGCCATTGCAGATGGTGGAATTTGAATTCAATAAAAATCTGGAATTAAAAGTCAACTGAAGGCTATGAATACATTGTTGGGAAAAACCTCAACTGGTTCACCAATGTCCTTTAGGAAAGAAAACTGTCTTCCTTACCTGTTCTGGTCCACGTGTGACTCTCAACTACCCTCTGGACAGTTAGGGATGAGTAATAAATGTTGGCCCAGCCATTTGCTTTCAATGAATGAAAACATGCTGAATTCTAGAACAGTGACTTGTAGTAAAACAAAGTGTTTTCATTCAATTCATTTGATTTAATAAGTGCTGTGGGATGGGGGTCATCTAACACACTGTACAGCAACATGACAAAGCTGCAGGGCATGAAGTAAGTTGACAGCATAAAGCCTTGATTAGCTTTTTTGTGGCAAAGCCTTTTGTTGAGCTCTTCTAATGTGCAGCTTTACAATCTGTTCAGCACGAGAAGAAAGTTTGAGTCTTTATTTGGTTTAATGAATGAGTGATTAAGAAGGAAGGAATGAGAATGTTTGTACTATGAGACAACATTCAGGCAGATAGTGGATGCAATACACTAATGGCTATCCTGCTACTGGGTAACTCGTACCTCCTTCTTTTCAGGGACAAAACCAAACATGGATTGAAAATCAACATAGAAGATTCATTGCATTTTATAAAAGTTGCAAGAATACTTCCAATTCACGACAATAAACACTTCAAAGTATTATTATAACATGAAAAAGAGATAATGTGGAGTAAACTAAAAAAGAAACCTTATGATAGCCACAAGACAACTCAACACAAGCCAAAGGAATATAGAACGTACAGGAACCAAATAAAAACATAAATATGGAAATCAAGGAATGGGCATGAGGAAAATAGCAGCAAGTAAGATAAAGGATAACCCAAAGGTGTTTTACCAGTACATTCAGAGCAAAAGAATGCTTAAAGAAAAAGTGGGACCTTTCAGAGATGAAGAAAGGAACATGTGTGAAAATGCAGTGGATATGGGAAGAATTTTAAATGACTGATTTTGTACTCACGCAGGAAAGGGATGACATGGATATCAAAATTCAAGAGGAGTAGTGTGAAATATTGGATGAAGCAATTGTAATGAGAAAGGGAGCATTAGAGAAGTTGGAATGTTTGAAATTGTCTTAGCGCCAGAGCCAGATGGAATGTTTCCAAGGAATATGAAGGTCAAAGAGAAGCTTTGAGGATTATTTTCGAATCTTCACTAAACACAGTTGAGATGCTGAAGTACAGGAGGAATGCAAACATGCCTCCATTGTTTAAAAAAAGTACAAAGAAAATGTCAAACAATTTGTAGGCCAGTTAGTCTTACTCCAATGTAGGGTAAATTGTTGTAATCAATTGTGAGAGATAGGATAAACTGTCACTTGGAAAGTCAGGGTTTGTCAGCATGGCTTTGTTAAGGGAAGATCATGTTTTACAAGTCTGATTGGAATTCTTTGAAGTAGTGAAAGATTGATGAAAGTAACTCCCCTGAGGTCCTCAATCCTCGAGCTCTCCTACCTGGAAAACGTGTGCCCATCCTTCAATTGCTGGTTTCCTGAGTCACTTCTATCCATATTTCTTTGGTTGTCGAGTGCGTCTTTTAAGGGTTATGGTAAGTAGACGTGTAAGTGGAGCTGAGTCCGTGCAAAGATCAGCCTTTGATCTTACTGAATGGTGGAGCAGGTTCAACAGGCCACATGGTCTACTCCTTCTCCTATTTCTTATGTTCTTCTTTCTCAATTGGTGGGAGAGCTCATCTCATTGTAGCCTTTTGGATTCCACAGCCAGAATTCTCAATAAGAGCAAGAGAGAAAGCAGACTTCTCAGGCTTCTGATCCATTTCTGTCCATGCTACAGTCTGAAATATAAAAAAAACAAGTTGCAGACATTTTCTGAAACATAAACAGAAAATCTCCTTCTCACAAATTGGTTGGTTAATTCAGAGGTAATAAATCCAACTTAATTGGATGGTTCTGGTAAAATTCACTGGTCGGGATTTTGCAGTCCAGCCTTGAAAAGGGATTCACTTTTATGCCACAGACTGATGGCAGGGTTCTGCCCGTAAATTCATTACTTATCTTTACAGACGCTAACCAATCTGCTAAAAAAAAGTCAACCATTTTCTGTTTACTTCCCAAATTATTCTTTGCGCTCGCTGATGAGATTTGAACATCTTGGGCTGACGCCAGCAATTTTTTTTTTGTTTGTGGAATTTGACCATTGTGGGGGCAACATTAGCACTTGCCCATTCCTACTTACCCTGGAAAAGGTGGCAGTGAGCTGTCTCCTTGAACCATTGCAGTGTATTTGGTATAGAGACATCCAGAGCGCCATTAAGGAGGGAATTCCAGGATTTTGATCCAGTCTGACTAAAGGAATGGCAATGCATTTCCAAGTCAGATTGAGAGTGGTTTGGAGGGGAACTGACAGGTTTTGGTATTCCGCATGTCTTTTGCCCTTGTCCTTCTAGATGGAAGGTTAGGAGGGTTTTGTCAAAGGAACCATGTTGAGTTTCCACAGTATATCTTGTAGTTGCTATATTTGCTGTCACTGTGGTGGTCACATGCTTTTGAGCTGATTTTTCTCTGCACCTTCTTTGTAGATGTAACTCTGTATTCTGTTACCCCAACGTACTTACCTAAGGTATCATTTGTCTGATAGCATACAAAATAATACTTTTCACTGTATCTTGATACATGTGACAAGAATAAGTCAAACTAAGAAATTTTTAAAAATGAGTGTTTCCTTGAAGCAGACATGTCTGAGGTGCAATGTGAGGTGCATCAATAGGGTGGATAGCAAGGAACCTTTGCCACTGATGGAGTGATCGATGCCCGGGCTTTAAGATAAGGGGCAGAAGGCTCAGAGGGCATGTGAAGCAAAATGATTTCATCCAGGGGGTAGTCAGAATCTAAAACTCACTGCTTATAAGAGGCAGAAACCCTCATAACATTTAAAAAGTATTTAGATATAAACGTGATGCCAAGGCATACAACAATATGGACCAAGCACAGGAAAATGGGATTAGAATAGTTAGGTGGTTAGTTTGACCAGTGCAGACTTGATGGGCTGAAAAGCCTTTTTTCCTGTGCTGTAGATTCAATGCCTCTATGTTGGATGCAAATTCAGTTGGTTGTTTTTTTTTTGGAGACAGTGTTGAGCTTCTGAAATGATGTTCAAGCTGCTACCTGTGGAGAGTGTTCCAATGCTCTCTTGAAAGTAGGGTCTCTGGTAGATAGAAAGGTAAAGGCATTGCCTTGGTATGCTTACCTTTATTGATCAGTGAGTTGAACATAGGTGTTGGAAGGTCATGTTACGGCTGTCCAGGACATTGGTTAGGCCACTTTCGTATATTGTGTGCAATTCTGGTCTCCTTCCTGTAGGAAGGATGTTGTGAAACTTGAAAGGGCTCTGGAAAGATTTGAGGATGTTGCTAGGGTTGGAGGATTTAAGTTATAGGGTGAGTCTGAACAAGCTGGGGCTGTTTTCCCTGGTGCATCTTTTCCCTGGGTGGGGGTCCAGAACTAGAGGGCATAGGTTTAAAGTGAGAGGGGAAAGATTTAAAAGGGACCTAAGGGGCATCTTTTCACGCAGAGCATGGTGCATGTATAGAATAAGATGCCAGAGGAAGTGGTGGAGACTCGTACAATTACACTATTTAAAAGGCATTTGGATGGGAATTTAAATAGTAAAGGTTTAGACAGATATGGGCCAAGTGTATACAGGGTACCTGTTTGGCATGATCAAGTTGGACTGAAGGATCTATTTCCATGCTGTACACCTCTATGACTTGTGCCTTACAACTAGTGGACAGAATTTGGTGAGTTACTAAATAAGTTACTAATCACAGAATATCTAGCCTTTAGCATGCTTTTGTTGCAACAGTTTTTATATGTCAAGCCCAATTTGTTAAATACCGGTGATTAAATGTTGGTAGACAGTTTATATTAGCTCACATATCACAGACTCTGAGTCGAGGACAGTGATTACAGTTCTCACCCAATTTTCCATTAGTTGACATATAACTGAAATGCAATGAGACCTTTCCGTATCTGAGGAGCTGGGAACGGTACCAAAAATCTGAAATAATTAGCCACCATACCCACCTTATAACGGGGGAAAGAAGGTAATTAATTAAGCAGCTGAAAATGGTTGGGCCTGAGACACTACCCTAAGGAACAACTGCAGAGATGGCCTTTTGAATGAGATATTTGGCCTCTAATAAACAGATCCTTTGTGTTGGTTGATTCCATAGAGTGGAGACCTTTCTCTGATTCCTACTGACTTTAATTTGGGGACCATGAGAGCAAAGGAATTACAGGGAGGTAGTCACACCTCGGGTACAAGAAGAAGGTAGATGGGTTATCGTCAGGGCTAGGGAAGGGAATGGTAGACAGTGCAGGGAACCCCTGTGGTCATTCCCCTCAACAACAAGTATACCGTTTTGGATCCCATTGTGGGGGGATGACTTACTAGGAGTAAGCAATGGGACACAGGTCTCTGGCAAAGATTCTGTCCCTGTTGCTCAGAAGGGAAGGGGAAGAGGAGCAGCACTGGGGACTCCATGCTTAGGGGGACAGATTGGAGGTTCTGTGGGAACGAGAGAGAGACTCACGGTTGGTGTGTTGCCTTCCAGGTGCCAGGGTTTGTGATGTCTCTGATCATATTTTCGGGATCCTTGGGGAGGGGGAGCAGGTCCAAGTCATGGTCCATATAGGCACCAATGACATAGGTAGGAAAAGGGATGGGGATTTAAGGCAGAAATTCAGGGGGCTAGGGTGGAAGCTTGGAGCTAAAATACACAGAGTTGTTATCTCTGGTTTATTACCTGTGTTACGTGCTAGTGAGGCGAGGAATAGGGAGAGAGAGAGGATTTGAACACGTGGCTACAGGCATGGTGCAGGAGGGATAGTTTCGGATACCTGGATAATGGGGCTCATTCTGGGGTAGGTGAGACCTCTACCAACAGGATTGTCTTCATCTGAACCAGAGGGGTACCAATATCCTGGGGTGGTGGAGTGGGAAGGGAAATTTGCTAATGTTCTTCAGGAGGGTTTAAATTAATTCAGCAGGGGGATGGGAACCTGAATTGTAGCTCCAGTTTACAGGAGATTGAAAGTAATGAGGTCAGAATAGGATTTCAAGGTTGCAAGAGGGCACTGGCAAGCAAGAAGTTGATTTGAAGTGTGTCTACTTGAAAGCCAGAGGTATTCGGAATAACGTGGATGAACTTGCAACATGGATTGGTACCACACAATGTTGTGGCCGTTTTGAAGAATTGCATAGTGCAGAGACAGGAGTGCTTATTTAGGTTCCTGGATTCAGATTAGAATGGATTAGATTCCCTACAGTATGGATATGGGCCATCCAGCCCAACAAGTCCACACTGACCCTCTGAAGAGTAACCCACCCAGACCCATTCCCCTACTCTATATTTACTCCTGACTAATGCACCTAACACTATGGGCAATTTAGCACAGCCAATTCACCTGATCTGCACATCTTTGGATCATGGGAGGAAACTAAAGCACCCAAAGGAAACCCACAAAGACACAAGGTGGGGGGAACGGGGTTGCTGTGGCATTGTCAGTCACGGACAGTATTACGGTTGCAGAAAGGACTCATCCACTGAGGTAGTGTGGGCTGAGGTTTGAAACAGGAAAAGAGAGGTCACCCTGTTAGGAGTTTTCTATAGGCGTCCAAATAGTTCCAAAGATGTGGACAATAGGACAGCAAAGACAATCTGCGATAGGAGCAAGAGTGACAGGGTAGCTGTTATAGGGGATTTTTAACTTTCCAAATATTTACTGGAAATACTATAGTTTGAGTAATTTTGATAGGTCAGTTTTTGTCCAATGTGTGCAGGAAGGTTTCCTGACATAGTGTGTTGACAGGCCAACAAGGGGGCGAGGCCGAATTAGATTAGGTACTGGGTAATAAACCAGGCCAGATGTTAGATGTGGAGGTAGGTGAGCACTTTGGTCAAGGTGACCACAATTTGATTATGTTTACATTAGCGATGGAAAGAGAGAGGCATATACCACAGGGCAAGAATTATAGCAATTATGATGCAATTAGGCAAGATTTAAGATGCATAGGATGGGGAAGGAAACTGCAGGGAAATGGGCACAATTGAAATGTGGAGCTTATTCAAAGAACAGCTGCTGCCTGTCCTTGATCAGTATGTACCTGTCAGGCAGGGAGGAAGCTGTCGAGCGGGGGAGCCATGGTTAACTAAACAAGTTGAATCTCTTGCTAAGAGGAAGAAGGCAGCTTATGTTAGGACGAGACATGAAGGCTCAGTTAGGGCACTTGAAAGTTACAGGTCAGCCAGGAAAACAGAGAGCTGAGAGGAGCCAGGAGGGGACATGAGAAGTCATTGGCAGGTACGATCAAGGAAAACCTTAACGCTTTCTAAAGGTATATCAGGCATAAAAGAATGACTAGAGAAAGATTAGGGCCAATCAAGTATAGTAGTGGGAAGTGGAAAGTTGTGCGTGGAGTCAGAAGAGATAGGAGAAGCGCTAAATGAATATTTTTCATCAGTATTCACACTGGAAAAAGACATTGTTGTCGAGGAGAACACTGAGAAACATGCTACTAGACTAGATGAGATTGAGTATCACAAGGAGGAGGTGTTAGCAATTCTGGAAAGTGTGAAAATAGATAAGTCCCCTGGGCTGGATGGGATTTACCAAAGGATTCTCTGGGAAGCGAGGGAGGAGATTGGCCTTTTGGCTTTGGTCTTTATATCGTCATTATCTTCAGGATAGTACCAAAAGACTGGAGGATAGCAAATGCTGCTCCTTTGTTCAAGAAGAGAAGTAGAGATAATCCTAGTAATCATAGACCAGTGAGCCTTACTTTGGTTGTGGGCAAAGTGTTAGAAAAGGTCATAAGAGATAAGGTTTATAATCACCTAGAGAGGAAAATGTTGATTAGAGATAGTCAACACGGTTTTATGAAGGGTAGATCATGCCTCACAAACCTTACTGAAGTCTTTAAGATCAAATAGGAGAAAGTGAGGACTGCAGATGCTGGAGACCAAAGTTGAAAAATGTGTTGCTGGAAAAACACAGCAGGCCAGGCAGCATCCGAGGAGCAAGAGAATCGACGTTTCGGGCATAAGCCCTTCTTCAGGAATGAGGCTGGCGTGCCAAATGGGCTGAGATAAAGGGTAGGGGGGAGGGAATTTGGGGGAGGGGCACTGGGAATACAATAGGTGGAGGGAGGTGAGGGCGAGGGTGGTAGGCCAGAGACGAGGTGGGGCGGAGCTGTCGGGAAGAAGATTGCAGGTCAAGAGGGCAGTACTGAATCCGGGGGTCGGGACTGAGATAAGGCAGGGGGAGAGAAAATGAGGAATCTGGAGAAACCTACATTCATCCTGTGTGGTTGGAGGGTTCCGAGGCAGAAGATGAGGCGCTCTTCCTCCAGGCATCATGTGGTCAGGTTCTGGCGATAGAGGAGGCCAAGGACCTGCATGTCCTTGGTGGAGTGGGAGGGGGAGCTAAAGTGTTCAGGGGCGGTTGGGTTGATTGGTGCAGGTGTCCCAGAGATGTTCCCTGAAATGTTCTGCAAGTAGCGGCCCATTTCCCCAAGGTAGAGGAGACCACATCGGGTGCAATGGATAAGTAAATGATGTGTGTGGAGGTGTAGGTGAATTTGCGATGGATATGGAAGGATCCACTATGGCATTGGAAGGAGGTGAGGGAGGAAGTGTGGGCGCAAGTTTTGCACTTCTTGCAGTTGCAAGGGAAGGTGCCGGGAGTGGGGGTTGGGTTGGTGGCAGTGTGGACCTGACGAGGGAGTCGCGGAGGGAGTGGTCTCTTCGGAACGCTGATAGGGGTGGGGAGGGAATATATCCTTGGCGGTGGGGTCTGTTTGGAGGTGGCGGAAATGATGGAGGATGATACGATGTATCCAGAGGTTGGTGGAGTGGAAGGTGAGGTCCAGTGGGGTTCTGTCTTGTGGCAATTGGAGGTGTAGGAAGTGGAGGAGATGCCCACTGGCCCCCAATGCCTTATCTTCACGATGGACATCCAGTCCCTGTACACTTCCATCCTGCATCACGAAGGGCACCAAGTCCTCTGCTTCTTCCTTCCCTGCCGACCCAACCAGTACCCTTCCACTGACACCCTCCTTCGACTGACTGAACTGGTCCTCACTCTTAACAACTTCTCCTTCCAATCCTCTCGCTTCCTCCAAACCAAAGGAGTAGCCATGGGCACCCACATGGGCACCAGCTATGCCTGCCTCTTCATTGGATATGTGGAACAGTCCATCTTCCGCAGCTCCACTGGCACCACCCAATCTTTTCCTCCACTACATCGATGAATGTATTGGCGCTACCTCGTGCTCCCACGAGGAGGTTGAACAGTTCATCCACTTTATTAACACCTTCCACCCCAACCTCAAATTTACCCAGACTGTCTCAGACTCCTCCCTCCCCTTCCTAAACCTCTCCATTTCTATCTCAGGCGATTGACTCAACACAGACATTTACTACAAACCGACTGACTCCCGCAGCTACCTAGGTTACACCTCCTCCCACTCTGCCCCCTGTAAAAACGCCACCCCATATTCCCAATTCCTTCTCCTCCGCCACATCTGCTCCCATGAGGACCAATTCCACTACCAAACAACCCAAATGGCCTCCTTCTTCAAAGACCGCAATTTCCCCTCCGACATGGTCGACGATGCTCTCCACCGTATCTCCTCCACTTCCCGCACCTCCGCCCTTGAACCCCGCCTGTCCAATCGCCACCAGGACAGAACTCCACTCGTCCTCACCTTCTACCCCACCAACCTCTGGATACATCGTATCATCCTCCATCATTTCCGCCACCTCCAAACAGACCCCACCATCAGGGATATATTTCCCTCCCCACCCCTATCAGCGTTCCGGAGAGACCATTCCCCCCACGACTCCCTCGTCAGGTCCACACTCCCCAACAACCCAACCACCACTCCCGGCACTTTCCCCTGCAATTGCAAGAAGTGCAAAACTTGCGCCCACACCTCCCCCCTCACCTTCATCCAAGGCCCTAATGGATCCTTCCATATCCATCGCAAATTCACCTGCACCTCCACACACATCATTTACTGTATCTGTTGCACCTGATGTGGTCTCCTCTGCATTGGGGAGACAGGCCGCCTACTTGCAGAACGTTTCAGGGAACACCTCTGGGACACCCGCACCAACCAACCCAACCGCCCCGTGGCTGAACACCTAACTCCCCTCCCGCTCTGCCAATGACATGCAGGTCCTTGGCCTCCTCCATCGCCAGACCCTGGCCACACGATGCCTGGAGGAAGAGCGCCTCATCTTCTGCATAGGAACCCTCCAACCACAAGGGATGAATGTAGATTTCCCCAGCTTCCTCATTCCCCACCCCTGGATTCAGCACCGCCCTCTTGACCTGCAATCTTCTTCCCGACCTCTCCGCCCCCATCCCCTCTCCGGCCTATCACCCTCACCCTCACCTCCTTCCACCTATCGGATTCCCAGCGTTTGTCCCCCAAATTCCCTCCCCCCTACCCTTTATCTCAGCTCGTTTGGCACACCAGCCTCATTCCTGCAGAAGGGCTTATGCCCGAAACGTCAATTCTCCTGCTCCTCGATGCTGTCTGGCCTGCTGTGTTTTTCCAGCACCACATTTTTCAACCCTGAAGTCTTTAAGAAGTGACCAAACAGGTAGATGAGGATAAAGCAGTTGATGTGGTGTATGTGGTTTTCAGTAAGGTTTTCGATAAGGTTCCCCACAGTCGGCTATTGCACAAAATACAGAGGCATGGCATCAGTTAGGCATTTGGAACAGAAATTGACTCACTGAAAGAAGATGGGGTGGTGTTTGATGAGAAATGTTCATCCTGGAGTTCAGTTATTATTGGTGTACTGCGAAGATTTGTTTTGGGTCCACTGCTGTTTGTCATTTTTATAAATGACCTGAATGAGGGTGTAGAAGGATGGGTTAGTAAATTTGTGGATGACACTAAGGTCGGTGGAGTTGTGGATAGTGATGAAGGATGTTGTAGGTTACAGACAGACATAGATAAGCTGCAGAGCTGGGCTGAGAGGTGGAAAATGGAGTTCAATGCGGCCAAGTGTGAGGTGATTCACTTTGGAAGGAGTAACAGGAATGTAGATTACTGGACTAATGGTAAGATTCTTGGTAGTGTCGATGAACAGAGAGATCTCATGTACATAGATCCCTGAAAATTGCCACCCAGGGTTGTTAAGAAGACATACAATGTATTAGCATATATTGGTGGAGGGATTGAGTTTTGGAACCATGAGATCCTGCTGCAGCTGTACAAAACTCTGGTGCACCTGTATTTGGATTATTGCATACAGTTCTGGTCACTACATTCAGGGAAGGATATGGAAGCTTTGGAGACGGTTCAGATTAGGTTTACTAGAATGTTGCCTGGTATGGAGGGAAGGTCTTATGAGGAAAGGCTGAGACACTTGAGGCTGTTTTCATTAGACAGAAGTAGTTTGAAAGGTGATCCAACTGAGACATATAAGATAATCAGAGGGTTAGATAGGGTAGACAGTCAGAGTCTTTTTCCTCTCATGCTGATGGCTAGCATGAGGGGACATAGCTTTAAATTGAGGGGTGATAGATGTATGACAAATATCTTTACTCAGAGTAGTAGGGTGTGGAATGCACTGTCTGCAACAATAGTAGACTTGCCAACTTTAAGGGCACTTAAATGGTCATTGGATAGACACCTGGATGAAAATGGAATAGTATAGGTTAGATGGGCTTCAGATTGTTGCACCAACCTGTGAAACCATTGAGGGCCAAAGGATCTATACTGCGTTGCAATGTTCTAAAAGACCATAAGACATAGAGCAGACTCGATGGGCTGAATGGCCTAATTTCTGCCCCTGCCATTCAATCTTGGCTGAAAAATTTCTAAACCCCATTCTCCCATTTTCTCCCCATAACCTTTGATCCCCTTGATACTCAAGAACCTATCTATTTCAGTCTTAAATATACTCAATGACCTGGCCTTTCCAGTCTTCTGTGGCAATGAATTCCATAGATTCATCATTCTGGCTGAAGAACTTTCTCCTTATCTCCATTTTAAAAGGTCTTCCCTTTGCACATCCTTCTAAATCCCATCAAGTCCTCAAACATTCCTTATATGTTAAGCTTTTCATTCCTGGGACCATTCTCGTGAACCTTGTCTGAACATGCTCCAAGGCCAGTCCATCCTTCCTGAGACATGGGGCCCAAATCTGTGCACAATACTCCAGATATGTTCTGGCCAGAGCCTAATGGGGCCTCAGCTGTACATGCATGCTTTTATATTCAAGTCCTCTCAAAATAAATGCCATTGTTGCATTTGCCTTCCTAACTATTGACTCTAACTGCAAGTCTACCTTGAGAGAATCATGGACTAGAATTCCTAAGTCTCTTCATACTTCAGAATTTTCTCCTCATTTAGAAAATAAAACTTCGATATCAAGGCAGCACTTCCACAAATGT
Source organism: Hemiscyllium ocellatum (assembly GCF_020745735.1). Lineage (NCBI taxonomy): Eukaryota > Metazoa > Chordata > Chondrichthyes > Orectolobiformes > Hemiscylliidae > Hemiscyllium > Hemiscyllium ocellatum. Next base: position 86,585,268 of record NC_083413.1, on the reverse strand, counting down.
GGCATCAAGGAGCCCAAGCAAAGGTAGTCACTTCATCAATATCTCTCTTCTGTTCCTTATTCCATCAAATGCTTATCTGTCCGACGTTCAATTCATCAACAGCATTCACTCCTAGGACTCCATCTGATACTGCAAACTGCAGTCTTGCCTAAAATAAAACAAGCTGGATATACTCACGAGCATCAAAGGAGAAGAAAACAAGCCAGTGTTAAGGTTATAACTTTCATATTCTTGCAACTCTCAGGGCAAAGCTTCTCTTAATTCTCCATGTTATGGTGACTATGTCATCTTAATGATTGCTCAGGTGTCTCCATTTGAGCAAACTCTCTCTACACTATCAAAGCCCACAATAAAACTTTAAGCATCATCCCAACACTAAACACACCTTCTCCTCTCATCTCCTTTAGTCACCAATGCCTTCTCGACAGCCAGATCCAAATCAAATGCCTCCTCTCTTCCCATTGCCTTTCTGATGAAAACTTGCCATTTTATCCCCTCCCATCTCACCTATTTTTGAAACCTCTCCTCATCTCTTCTTATTCTCCATTGTCAGGTTCTCCCTGCTATTCATACACTGAATGTTTGGATCTTACCATATTCTGAACTCTTCACTTGCACCTTTATTCATCCATGATGATTGATTTTGTTTTTTCCTGTGCTTTTAAATAAAATACATTCTTTTCACAGATTTCTTTGTCGTCCATCATAGTTCATCTATGGTACAGACCTGGAATATTTTGCCCAAGAAGATAATGGAAGCAGAAATGGTCAGCAATTTCGAAAGGACATTGGATGGTCATTTGAAGGAAATAAATTTGCAGGGCTGCAGATCTTGAGTGGGAGAGTGAGAACTGAAAGCACAGACTTGAAAGAATTCCTTCTGCGTTCTAAAAGACTCTGTGGCTTTACGGGCTGGTTTTTCAGCTGAGTGGTAGTCTCATGCAAATCTTTGCAGTAGAAGGGAGCTGAGCATTTCTGAGAGGTGATTGCACCCAGGGCTCCCTCAGAAATTCAGAGCAATACTTCCATTCTGATAGTTCCCTCAGTGTAGCTGGGCCAAAGCAAGATAAACCACATTCCCTTCACGTAGCAGTCAGCTGCTGGATCCTGACATTTAAAATCCCAGAATCACAGACAGTCACTTTTGAGAGCTGCTGTCAAACAGTAAGTACAGAAGGCCAGCGTGAGGTTATGGAACCATGAGGCTAGAATGATAGCTGGATAGGGAGGAGGGTAACATTTCAGTAGGTTGCCAGCTGAGGTGGTAGTAGGGTGCCTGGTGGGTTAAAGGGTAGGGTGTAGGCAAGTAGGATGCCAAGTGGGAAGGGAGTAGGGTGCAAAGTGGCCAGATTACCACCCAGTGGCCCTAACTTCGGAGGTCATGAAGTGCTTTGAAAGACTGTCCATGGCATTAGTCAACTCCAGCCTCCACACTACTCTTGACCCATTCTAATTTGCCTGTCAGACCAACAGATCCACGTCAGATACCATATCACTTGACCTTCACTCCTCCCTACAACATCCTGACACCAAGATAAGTAAGAATCCTACTCATTGACTACAGTTCAGCCTTTAACACTATTATCCCCTGATCTCGGATTAAGCCCCACTCTCTGCAACTGCATACTCAGTTCCTTGACCCACAGGCAACAATCAGTGAAGTTTGAGGACAATATTTCATCCTCAGTAACACTCAATACTGGAGCCCCCCAGGGGTGTGTACTCAGCCCCCTACTGTACTCACTGTATACCCATGGCTGTGCTGCCAAATACCAGACTAATGCCATTTACAAGTTCGCTAATGACATCCCCATAGTTGGTCGAGTCTCAGATGGCGACGAAACAGACTATAGACAGGAGGAGGAAGACCTGGAAAAGTGGTGCACGAGAACAACCTAGCTCTCAATTCCAGCAAAACCAAGGAATCTATTATTTCGGTGGCATGTTACTGATGCCCCCCTACACATTAACAACATAGAGGTGGAACAAGTGGAGTGTGTTAAGCTCCGGGGATTGATCACCCACAACAAGCTTTCTTGGACTCTTCATGTGGACACACTGATTACAAAGGCCCAACAACGTCTCTTCTTCCTCAGGCAGCTGAGGAATTTTGGCATGATGGTGAATACCCTTGCCAACTTTTATAGGTACGCCATTGAGAGCATTCTGTCTGGATGTATCACTACCTGCTATAGCAACTGTACCATTCAAGATTGGAGATGGTTAGAGAGTGGGGAACTGGGCCCAGATAATCACAAAGGCCAACCTCCCATCTATAGAATCCATCTACCAGGCCCACTGTCAAGGAAAGGCCGCCAGCATTCTCAAAGATCCATCCCACCCTGGCAATGTTTTTCTACAACCTCTACCATCAGGGAGAAGGTACAGAAGCCGGAACACACGCACCAGCTGGTTTTGTAACAGTTGCTACCTTACTGTTGTTAGAATACTGAATGGACACACAAACTCTTAACATTCACCTGTACCTGTGTTTTTGTTTTTACTGCTGTTTACCTATTCTTTTTATCTGTGCTACTTAAGTCTGTGATCTGCCTGTATTGCTCGCACTTTTCACTGTGCCTCAGTACACGTGACAAGAAATTCAATTCAATTCAATTAGTGATACAGTGGTTAGGTTAGGTCATGCTGGCTGGGAGATATTGGGTCTAGTGGCTGGAGGGGCAGGTTGGAAGACCACTGACACTGGTGTGGAGATGGTGGTCAGGTCCAGCAAGGGGATTGAGAAAAGTAGATTTTATCAATTACGACCAAAAAACACATACATGGTCACTGGAGAAATTCAGCAGGTCTGACAGAATCTGCAGAGAGAAAGCACAGTGGAACTGTTCCGAAGTGTCACTGGACCCGAAACATTAATTCAGCCCTTTTCTGCACAGCTGCTGTTGATGCGTTTCTCCAGCAATTCCTGTTTTGTTTCAGATTTCCAGCATTCACAATTCTGTTTTAGATTCTCGGTCACTATTATCTAGTCATTCCTCCACTTCTGATATATTAGCTTTGCTCTGATTTTGCGCACTAGATCTAACAGCAAGTTTTCCCTCTTTGGCCTTTTTAAATACTCAGTTTGAGTGAAAGCTAAAAGAAATTGTAGAACTTATGTCCCATTACTTCCTTTACATTCTCACTGGCCAATTAATGAAGATAATTGAAATCCTCATGATTGTTTTTCCACAATTTGTTGACACATTTCTTGCTGGTAGCATTGAGAATTGGTATATCACATGGCCAGGGTGCTGCAATTAGTTGGCTTCACAGCGACTGTGGGGTTAAATGTGATGAAATCACAAAAGGTTTATTAGAATTTAAAGAGCATTGAATGACTGGTATTCTTAGCTACTATGACATTAAAGCAAATCAATTAAAGAGCAGAATATTGACTCAATGGAAAAAGATCACTCAAGGTTAATTGGAGAGCACTAAAATGCAACACGAAGCAAACTCAGCAAACATTATTCCAAAATGGAAATGCCTCACTTCAGAATTATTCGGAAATATTTTCAATTATTTTTGTCAAAGTGTCTGACAATCTCAAGATCTAATGATTGAAAGTAATTCATGATTTTCTTTCACTGCTTGCTGAATCTACTTTGCTCTGCATTTTCATTTTTTAAAAAATGATATTCGATAACAGAATGTAGAAAGTAAGACATGAGGGCGGGTTTAAATTGCCAATGAAAAGCAGTACTTGCTAAAGGAACTCCACAAAATGCTTGATGTGTCCTTCTGCAGGATACAGTGGTTGGCTCTGAATTAGGGGCAGTTCTTGTTCAGTTCCGAGTTCAGTGAAAGGTGGCTCACATAGATGGTATATCGATCCTGAAAACATTCAATGTTCTCCCTGCTGAACTCATTTTAGACAATGGGTTATTCTCGGTTCTCTATTCCCAGGGGTAAAGTTTTGTCATTGGCCTTCCTCACCATCTCTGAAACACTCCTTACATCAATACCAAAAGGTCAGGTTGAAGCCAATGCAGAAGAGGTTTTGGAAGAACACAGATCAAGGTGTCCACTTTCTAACCCTGTTTTTTTCTGTCTCAGGCAGATTTTACTCCCAGTGGAATTCCATTCGATGTTGGTGATGCGTGAACCATCCTGGTAGATGGACTAGGAAATCAGGTTCATTAACATACACCACAAATTAAATGAAATGGCCAGGTCTTTCCACTATTCCCCTGGACTAAAGCTCGCCAAACAGAGAAAAACTCTTCTCTCATTACCACTCATTCGAAAGAAGGAATTACTTAGCAATTCACCAGATAGGGGAGATATGGCCTTGTAGAATTGATGATGGCCTCAGGATTGAGTAAAACTCCCTATCGTCTAAAAATACTTGACAAGACACTGGACTTTCCTAATATCTAAAATACTGAACAAAATCCTGAGCTCAGGCTGTAACAAATACACATAGAGCCAGGATGATTTCAGTCTGAGATGATTGTTCAGTCCAGAACTACAACTTACACCTCCACTCTAAGAGAACAAATCAACCAAACCTAACACACTGGACTGAAACTAACGTTTAGAACATAGAACAATAGAGTGCAGAACAGGCCCATTGGCCCTCAATGTTGTGCCAACCTGTGAACTACTCTCAGCTTGTCCCCCTACACTATCCCAAAATCATCCATGTGCTTATCCAAGGATTGATTAAATCTCCCTAATGTGGCTGAGTTAACTACATTGGCAGGCAGGGCATTCTGCACCCTTACCATTCTCTGAGTAAAGAACCTGCACCTGACATCTGTCTTAAATCTATCACCCCTCAATTTATAGTCATGACCCATCGTACAAGCTGACATCATCATCCCAGGAAATAGACTTTCACTGTCTACTCTATCTAATCCTCTGATCATCTTGTATCTCTCAATCAAATCCCCTCTTGTCCTTCTTCTTTCCAATGACAACAGACCCAAGTCTCTCAGCCTTTCCTCATAAAAGCTTCCCTCCACGCCAGGCAACATCCTGGTAAATCTCCTCTGCACCTTTTCCAATGCTTCCACATCCTTCCTGAGAAATGGTGACCAGAACTGGACGCAATATTTCAAGTGTGGCCGAACCAGCATTTTGTATAGTTACATAGAACATAGAAAAATACAGCGCAGTACAGGCCCTTCGGCCCTCGATGTTGCGTCGACCGAAGCCTACCTAACCTACACTAGCCCAATAATCTCCATATGCTTATCCAATGCCCGCTTGAATGACCATAAAGAGGGAGAGTCCACCACTGATACTGGCAGGGCATTCCATGAACTCACAACCCGCTGAGTAAAGAATCTACCCCTAACATCTGTCCTATACCAACCCCCCCTCAATTTAAAGCTGTGTCCCCTAGGAACAGCTGACTCCATACGCGGAAAAAGGTTCTCACTGTCAACCCTATCTAAACCCCTAATCATCTTGTACACCTCTATCAAATCTCCCCTAAACCTTCTTTTCTCCAATGAGAACAGCCCCAAGTGCCTCAGCCTTTCCTCATACGATCTTCCTACCATGCCAGGCAACATCCTGGTAAACCTCCTCTGCACCCGTTCCAATGCCCCCACATCCTTCCTATAGTATGGCGACCAAAACTGCACACAATACTCCAGCTAAGGCCACACCAGAGTCTTATACAATGCAACATGACCTCAGGACTCCGGAACTCAATTCCTCTACCAATAAAGCCCAGTATGCTATATGCCTTCTTCACAGCACTATTTACCTGGGTGGCAACTTTCAGAGATCTGTGTACATGGACACCAAGATCCCTCTGCTCACCCACACTACCATTTATCCAACCATTAGCCCAGTACTCCATCTTCTTGTTACTCCTATCAAAGTGAATGACTTCACACTTAGCTACATTGAACTCCATTTGCCATCTTTCTGCCCAGCTCTGCAACTTATATATATCCCGCTGTAACCTGCCACATCCTTCTTTGCTGTCCACCACTCCACCGACTTTCGTATCATCCGCAAACTTGCTCACCCAGCCTTCAAGCCCCTCCTCCAGGTCATTCATAAAAATGACAAACAGCAGTGGTCCCAAAACAGATCCTTGTGGAACACCGCTAGTAACTGCACTCCAAGATGAACCTTTACCATCAACTACTACCCTCTGTCTCCTGCCAGCCAGCCAATTCCTAATCCAAACCTCTAATTCACTCTCAATGCCATACCTCTGTAATTTTTGCAGTAGCTTACCATGGGGTACCTTATCGAACGCCTTGCTAAAATCCATATACACCACATCTACTGCTTTACCCTCATCCACTTCCTTGGTCACCTTCTCAAAGAACTCAATAAGGTTTGTGAGGCACGACCTGCCCTTCACAAAACCATGCTGACTATCCTTGATCACATTATTCCTATCCAGATGTTCATAAATCCTATCCCTTACAACTCTCTCTAAGACTTTGCCCACAACAGAAGTGAGACTCACTGGCCTATAGTTACTAGGGCTGTCCCTAACTCCCCTTCTTGAACAAGGGAACCACATTCGCTATCCTCCAGTCTTCTGGCACTATTCCTGTAGACAACGACGACATAAAAATCAAGGCCAATGGCTCCGCTATCTCCTCCCTAGCTTCCCAGAGGATCCTAGGATAAATGCCATCAGGCCCAGGGGACTTATCTATTTTCATCCTTTCCAGTATTCCCCGGACCTCTTCCCTACATACCTCAAAGTCATCCATTCTAATCACTTGTGACTCAATATTCACATCAGCAACAATGTCCTGTTCCTGAGTGAATACTGACGAAAAGTATTGATTTAGTGTCTCTCCAATCTCCTCCGCCTCCACGCACAACTTTCCACTACTATCCTTGACTGATCTGACACCTAGCCTAGTCATCCTTTTATTCCTGACATACCTATAGAAAGCCTTAGGGTTTTCCCTAATCCAACCAACCAAGGACTTTTCATGTCCCCTTCTCGCTGCTCTTAGCTCTCTCTTTAGATCCTTCCTGGCTACCTTATAACTCTCAATCGCCTCAACTGAACCTTCACGCCTCATCTTTACATAGGCCGCCCTCTTCCCTTTTACAAGGGATTCCAATTCCTTATTAAACCACGGCTCCCTCATAAGACCCTTTCCTCCCTGCCTGTCTGGTACATACTTATCAAGAACACCCAATAGCTGCTCCTTGAACAAGCTCCACATATCATTTGTGTCCTGCCCTTGAAGCCTATTTTTCCAATCCACACATCCTAAGTCATGCCTCACCGCATCATAATTTCCCTGCCCCCAGCTATAACTCTTGCCCTGCAGTGCACACTTATCCCTCTCCATCAATCGAGTAAAAGTCACCGAGTTGTGGTCACTGTCCCCGAAGTGCTCACCTACCTCCAAGTCTAACACCTGGCCTGGTTCATTACCTAGAACCAAATCCAGTATGGCCTCACCTCTTGTTGGCCTGTCTACATATTGTGTCAGGAAACCCTCCCGCATGATCTTGCGGCTCCAGAACTCAATCCCTCTACCAATGAAACCTAACACACCGTACGCCTTCTTAACAGCACTATCAACCTTGGTGGCAACTTTCAGGGATCTGTGTACACCAACTCCTAGATCCCTCTGCACATCTACGCTACCAACAATCTTTCCATTGACCCAGTACTCTGCCTTCCTATTATTCTTCCCTAAGTGCATCATCTCACATTTAGCTGCATTGAACTCCATTTGCTACCTCAGCTCAATTCTGCAGTTTATCCAAATCCCCCTGCAACCTGTAACATTCTTCCAAACTGCCCATTACTCCACTGCCTTTCATGTCATATACCTCAGGCTACCCAACACAGACAGTATGGAGCCTATAGAGATAACGGGCATTCAACCTCAAAATCCATTCACACATGCCCTCACCATTGGGAAACCAATCAACTTTAGAAGAAAACACCAAAAACAGAATGGACTACAGAGGTTTGAGAAGAGTTAATTGGGCACACAGTCTGTACACTGCCACGCCCGATCTCACCTGAGAGCCTTTTTCAACCACATGCTTCTGCCCAGATAACTTCTCCACAGGCCCCAACGAGCAGCGTCAGAACCAAAAACCATGAAGGCCAAACAGAGAAGCTGAATCAGGAAGCCAGGCCAAGGACATCAACGCAACAAAGGACATCTGAGAGGTGGGTAAGCCAGCCAAACGCTATCCGAACAACCGAACAAAGGCCTGTTCCGAACTGTGAGAAATGACGGCAACAACTTCACCAGCCAACTGTACTGCAAAACTGCATTTTCCTCAGTGGTGAGCTTAAACTCCTGAGATCCTAAGTTTCTGACCTAGCTAGCAGGGAGGGGGAGGTGGGTGGTGACAGTGCAGGGACTCCAAGGGTAGGAACCCTGAAGAAAGTTTCTATGATTAAAACTGCTGTTTCAGTTTAACAGTGTTTAATCTGTTAATGAGTGTATTTAATTACTGAGCTCTGTATAATTAATAATATTTTCACTGTTTAGTGCTTTTACCTGTAATTCTTGTATTATACTCTCCTTTTCTATTTAAATAAACATCGATTGTTTTGCCCTGAAACGCTAGTCTACTTGCGTTCTTCCTTTTACATTTCTCTAAATAAGAGAACCAGGGATCTGGGGGTGATTCAAATCACCGAAAATCAGCAAATTTATAGAGCGTGAACCAGAACCCTACAGCCTCATGGTGTCATTGCTAGACAATTAATCCAGAGACGTAGGTAATGTTCTGGGGACCTGGATTTGAATCCCCCCCCACGGGTTACGGTGGAACTGAATTCAATAAACATCTGGAATTAAGAGTTTAATGATAACTGTGAAATTGTTGTTGATTGTTGGGGGCAAATCCTGTCTGGTTCACTAATGCTCTTCGGAGAAGGAAACTGCTGTTCTTACCTGGTCTGGTCCACGTGTGACTCCAGACCCACACAGCAATATGGTTGAGTCTTAACTGTCCTTTGGGCAATTTGGGATGGAGAATAAATGCTGACCTCACCAGCAACATCAACATTTTTTGAAAAATGTAAGGAAACAGAATATACGATATCTCTTCAATGTGTCAAATCTAAATATTTTCAACTTCTTTAAAATGCCTGTATCTGGATCATGTTAAGGTTATAGTTCAACCTGGAAAACAAGATAATGACATCTGAATTTATAAATGGAGACTCACTATTGTAATGTCATAGAGTCATAGTGATGTACAGCACGGAAACAGACCCTGCAGTCCAACTCGTCCATGCCGACCAGCTGTCCTAACCTAATCTAGTCCCATTTGCCAGCACTTGGCCCAAATCCCTCTAAATGCTTCCTACTCATATACCCATCAAGATGCCTTTTAAATGTTGTAATTGTACCAGTCTCCACCACTTCCTCTGACAGCTCATTCCATTATATACACCACCCTTGCATGAAAATGTTGCCCTTTAACTCCCTTTTAAATTCTTCCCCTCTCACCCTAAACCTATGCCCTCAGTTCCAGACATCCACCCCCCCCGCCCCCACCCCCCACCTCACTCCGGGAAAATATTTTGTCTTAGTGGGTTTTGAGAATATCCAAGTTGAGGTTCTGGATGTAGGTTTGCTCACTGAGCTGGAAGGTTTGTTTTCAGATGTTTCAAAACCATACTAGGTAACATCTTCAGTGAGCTTCTGGAAGAAACACTGATGGTGTAGCCCACTTTCTATTTATATGTTTGGGTTTCCTTGGGTTGGTGATGTCATTTCCTACGGCGACGTCATTTCCGGTAGTGATGTCATTTTTGTTCTTTTTCTCTGGGGTGATAAATGGGATCCAAGTCATTCTGCTTGTTGATAGAGTTCCAGTTGGAATGCCATGCTTCATCCTAGATGAAGCAAACAGCCAATGGGGAACTTCCAACCAGTGTATACTGGAAAACAACACATATGTACCAAATATCAAACTGCAGAAGAACAACCTAACATCCACAAATGAAGCTGCATTAGAACACTGTTTCAATGATTCACCAACACTGCAGCAGAGAAACTATGCAGAGCAGAGGTAAATCACCTACACAGTATATTCAAAAAGAACAGGTACGCAATGAACACAGTCCGCTGATTTCTCAGCAACAAACCCCAACAAGCAGCCAAAACACATCCAGAAATCTTAACCACTCTCACCGATATCAAAGGCATCACAGAAATGACTGCCAGACTACTCAGACCCCTTGGCATCATGGTAGCCCACAAACCCACCAACACACTAAAACAGCAGCTAATGAACTTGAAAGATCCTATTCAAATAACAATCAATTCTAATGTCATTTACAAAATAGCTTGCAAGAACTGTAACAAACAGGCAGAAACTAGCCATCAGGATACATGAACATCAATTAGCCATAAAACGACATGACCCACCCATGTGGTATCCTTACATATAAATGAGGAGAGACACTACTTTGACTGGGACAACACATCCATTCTAGGACAAGCCAAACAGAGACATGCATGAGAATTCCTAGAAGCATGGCATTCCAACCGGAACTCTATCAACAAACACATTGACTTGGATCCCATTTACCACCCGCTGAGAAAAAGAACAGGAAATGACATCACCAACCCACGGAAACCCAAAACATATAAATAGAAAGTGTACTACACAACCAGTGCTTCATCTGGAGGCTCACTGAAGATGTTACATAGTTTGGTGATGAAATGTCTGAAAATGAAACTTACAGCTCAGTGAGCAAACCGAGATCCAGAAAGACTTTGTCTATTTATCCTCTCCGTGCCCCTCTAAATCTCTAGAAGGTCACCACTCAGCTTCTGTTGCTTCAGGGAAAACAGCCCCAGCCTATCCAGCCTCTGCCTGTTGTTCAAAACCTCCAAACCTGGCAACATCCTTGTAAATCTTTTCTGAACCCTTTCAAGTTTCACAACATCCTTCCTACGGGAGGGAGACCAGAATTGCACACAATATTCCAAAACCGGTCTAACCAATGTCCTGTCCATCCGCAACATGACCTCCTAATTCCTACACTCAATGCTCTGCCCAATAAGAAACCACATGGTCAATGCAAGAGTAATACGATAATATTAGTAGTAATATTATCTTTAATGTTTGAGGAAACTGACATTTGTCACCAAGGGCTTAAAAGGGGCATTTATTTTATTTTAAATGCCCAAGAAATGCAGATGTTAGAAATCTGAAACAAAAAACAGAAATTGCTGCAGGGACTCAGGTGAGCAGATAAAGCAGAGCTGATGTTTCAAGTCCAGCGACCCTTCTTCAGTATTTGTTTTATGTTTGGCTGTAACACCTCATTTAATTCTGAGTTACACAGCAGGAAACAGACAGTTCATTCCTTTCTTTAACTTCCCTTGTTGCTACCAAAATGTAACACAGCCATTGGCTGTTCATCCTCCAGCTTCTTCAGAATGACCTGCAGCCACTCAGTGACATCTCTGCCACAGGCAAAATGCCCACCCCAGAGTCTCTTATGCAGCTACAGGAAACCAGTCTGTTGCCTTTACTATTCATTATCCAATTAATATAGCCCAGTCCCGCTATCTTGCTCCTCAGCCTCTCTTGTACAGAAATACCCACGGTGCCAGTGAGCTGACTCTGGTTGCTATCCCCTGAAAAGCCATCTCTGCCAACAGCACACAATTTTGTCTGTCAGAGAAGGGGATGGCCTCAAGTCTTGGCTTCCCCTTTCTGACAGGTTAGCTACTGAACATGCTGCCAACCATATTCACAGGTGATCCAGTTGCAGCTCCACAATGTTAGCCAGCAACTGCAGCTGGATGCACATCCTCCACACATGGGCACCAGGGGCTTTGGAAGAGTCAATGACTTCCCATGTAGTTCAGGAGGAACACTTCGCAGACCTGACCAACCATGACTTCCCATAAATTAAGTTCATTTTTTTTAAGATAAGTTACAGTGTAGAAACAGGCCCTTTGGCCCAACAAGTCCACACTGACCCACTGAAGCACAACCCACCCAGACCCATAACTCTACATTTACCCCTTCACCTAACAATACGGGCAATATAGCATCTTTGTGACTGTGAGAGGAAACCAGAGCATCCAGAGGAAACCCACACAGACACAGGGAGAATGTGCAAACTCCACACAGTCAGTCGCCTGAGGCGGGAATTGAACCTGGGTCTCTGGCGCTGTGAGACAGCAGTGCTAACCACTGTGCCACCGTCATCTGTAATTCATTTCAAAGAAGATTTAATATGCAAGGGATGTTATTTCTCTACAGCACTAACATTTTAAGAGCAGCTACTTTTTAAAAGATATACAGGTTTCTTATTTATGGCAACGCTGAGTAGCTTCCTAACAAACAGCGAACTTCTGGAATTCGCATGATGCCACCTTTGCTTTTCTCTCTGTTTTGAATTCAGCCCCATGCTGCTCCTCCACAGGGCCCTCCTGTCTCCACCTCTCCTGTTATAGGCCCTAAGCCACAGCCCTGATCTAGATCCTGCTGCTCAACACTGCTCCGTTTCAGGTCGCATTGTCATACTCAAATCTCAGGCATCCTTCCAAAACTTCAATGCGTCCACCCATGAACTGAGAGAATTCCTTGATGTGACTGCGGATTTTTTTCCAGCAGGAATTGATTCCACTACATTTTTGCTGGGCAAAGTCATTGTAATGCTGACCGTGGGAAACTCCCCGCAGGCTGTGTCACAGTAATGCTGACCGTGGGACACTCCCCCGCAGGCTGTGTCACTGTAATGGTGACCGTGGGACACTCCCCTGCAGGCTGTGTCATTGTAATGCTGATCGTGGGACACTCCCCACAGGCAGTGTCACTGTAATGCTGACCGTGGATAACTCCCACCGCAGGCTGTGTCACTGTAATGCTGACCGTGGAACATACCCCCGCAGGCTGTGTCACTGTAATGCTGAACGTGGAACATACCCCCGCAGGCTGTGTCACTGTAATGCTGAACGTGGGACACTCCCAGCAGGCTGTGTCACTGTAATGCTGACCGTGGGACACTCCCCGCATGCTGTGTCACTGTAATGCTGACCGTGGCACACAATCCACAGTCTGTGTCACTGTAATGCTGACCGTGGAACACTCCCCACAGGCTGTGTCACTGTACTGTTGACCGTGGGACATTCCCCACATTCTCTGTCACTGTAATGCTGACCGTGGGACACTCCTCACAGCCTGTGTCACTGTAATGCTAACCGTGGGAGACTAATTCTGCAGGCTGTGTCACTGTAATGCTGACCGTGGAACACACCCCGCAGGCAGTGTCACTGTAATGCTGACCGTGGGTCACTAATCCTGCAGGCAGTGTCACTGTAATGCTGACCGTGGAACACACCCCACAGGCAGTGTCACTGTAACACTGATCGTGGGACACATCCCGCAGGCTGTGTCACTGTAATGCTGATCGTGGGACACACCCCGCAGGCTGTGTCACTGTAATGCTGACCGTGGGACACTAATCCTGCAGGCTGTGACACTGTAAGGCTGACCGTGGGACACTCCCCCTGCAGGCTGTGTCACTGTAATGCTGACCGTGGGACATACCCCGCAGGCTGTGTCACTGTAATTCTGACCGTGGGATACTCCCACCGCAAATTGTGTCACTGTAATGCTGATCGTGGTACATTCACCGCAGGCTGTGTCACTGTAATGCTGACAGTGGGACACGCCCCACACGCTGTGTCACTGTAATGCTGACCGTGGGACACTCCCCACAGGCAGTGTCACTGTAATGCTGACCGTGGGACACTCTCCGCAAGCTGTGTCACTGTAATGCTGACCGTGGGACACTCCCGCAGGCTTTGTCATTGTAATGCTCACCGTGGGACACTCCCCACAGGCTGTGTCACTGTAATGCGGTAGTGGGACAAGCATCGCAAGCTGTGTCACTGTAATGCTGACTGTGGGACACTCCCGCAGGCTGTGTCACTGTAATGCTGACCGTAGGACACACCCCGCAGGCTGTGTCACTGTAATGCTGACCGCGGGACACTCCCGCATGCTGTGTCACTGTAATGCTGACCGTGGTACACTCCCCGCAGGCTGTGTCATTGTAATGCTGATCGTGGGACACTCCCCCCACAGGTTGTGTCACTGTAATGCTGACCGTGGGACACTCCCCCCGCAGGCTGTGTCACTGTAATGCTGACCGTGGGACACTCCCGCATGCTGTGTCACTGTAATGCTGACCGTGGTACACTCCCCCCGCAGGCTGTGTCATTGTAATGCTGATCGTGGGACACTCCCGCCCGCTGTGTCACTGTAATGCTGACCGTGGGACACTCCGCTGCAGGCTGTGTCATTGTAATGCTGACCGTGGGACACTCCCCACAGGCAGTGTCACTGTAATGCTGACCGTGGGTAACTCCCACCGCAGGCTGTGTCACTGTAATGCTGAACGTGGGACATACCCCGCAGGCTGTGTCACTGTAATGCTGATCGTGGGACACTCCCAGCAGGCTGTGTCACTGTAATGCTGAATGTGGGACACTCCCCGCATGCTGTGTCACTGTAATGCTGACCGTGGCACACAATCCGCAGTCTGTGTCACTGTAATGCTGACCGTGGGACACTCCCCACAGGCTGTGTCACTGTAATGTTGACCGTGGGGCATTCCCCACATTCTCTGTCACTGTAATGCTGACCGTGGGACACTCCTCACAGCCTGTGTCACTGTAATGCGAACCGTGGGAGACTAATCCTGCAGGCTGTGTCACTGTAATGCTGACCGTGGAACACACCCCGCAGGCAGTGTCACTGTAATGCTGACCGTGGGTCACTAATCCTGCAGGCAGTGTCACTGTAATGCTGACCGTGGAACACACCCCACAGGCAGTGTCACTGTAACACTGATCGTGGGACACATCCCGCAGGCTGTGTCACTGTAATGCTGATCGTGGGACACACCCCGCAGGCTGTGCCACTGTAATGCTGACCGTGGGACACTAATCCTGCAGGCTGTGACACTGTAAGGCTGACCGTGGGACACTCCCCCCGCAGGCTGTGTCACTGTAATGCTGACCGTGGGACATACCCCGCAGGCTGTGTCACTGTAATGCTGACCGTGGGACACTCCTACCGCAAATTGTGTCACTGTAATGCTGATCGTGGTACATTCACCGCAGGCTGTGTCACTGTAATGCTGACAGTGGGACACGCCCCACACGCTGTGTCACTGTAATGCTGACCGTGGGACACTCCCCACAGGCAGTGTCACTGTAATGCTGACCGTGGGACACTCTCCGCAAGCTCCGTCACTGTAAGGCTGACCGTGGGACACTCCCGCAGGCTTTGTCATTGTAATGCTGACCGTGGGACACTCCCCACAGGCTGTGTCACTGTAATGCGGTAGTGGGACAAGCATCGCAAGCTGTGTCACTGTAATGCTGACCGTGGGACAACCCCGCAGGCTGTGTCACTGTAATGCTGACCGTGGGACACACCCCACAGGCTGTGTCACTGTAATGCTGACCGTGGGACACTCCCCACAGGCTGTGTCACTGTAATGCTGACCGTGGGACACTCCCCACAGGCTGTGTCACTGTAATGCTGACCGTGGGACACACCCCACAGTCTGTGTCACTGTAATGCTGACCGTGGGACACTCCCCACAGGCTGTGTCACTGTAATGCTGACCGTGGGACACTCCCCACAGGCTCTGTCACTGTAATGCTGACCGTGGGACACTCCCCACAGTTTGTGTCACTGTAATGCTGACCGTGGAACACACCCCACAGGCAGTGTCACTGTAATGCTGACCGTGGGACACTCCCCACAGGCAGTGTCATTGTAATGCTGACCGTGGAACACACCCCACAGGCAGTGTCACTGTAATGCTGACCGTGGGACACTCCCCAGAGGCAGTGTCATTGTAATGCTGACCGTGGAACACACCCCACAGGCAGTGTCACTGTAATGCTGACCGTGGGATAGACCCTACAGGCAGTGTCACTGTAATGCTGATCGTGGGACACATCCCGCAGGCTGTGTCACTGTAATGCTGACCGTGGGACACACCCCACAGTCTGTGTCACTGTAATGCTGACCGTGGGACACTAACCCTGCAGGCTGTGTCACTGTAATGCTGACCGTGGGACACTAACCCTGCAGGCTGTGTCACTGTAATGCTGACCGTGGGACACTCCCCTCTCAGGCTGTGTCACTGTAATGCTGACCGTGGGACCCCCCCTGCAGGCTGTGTCACTGTAATGCTGACCGTGGGACACACCCCGCAGTCTGTGTCACTGTAATGCTGACCGTGGGACACTCCCCGCAAGCTGTGTCACTGTAATTCCGACCGTGGCACACTCGCACCGCAGGTTGTATCACTGTAATGCTCACAGTGGGACATGCCCCACAGGCTGTGTCACTGTAATGCTGACCGTGGGATACCCTCTGCAGGCTGTGTCACTGTAATGCTGACTGTGGAACACTCCCCTCAGGCAGTGTCACTGTAATGCTGACCGTGGAACACTCCACACAGGCTGTGTCACTGTAATGCTGACCGTGGGACTCACCCCGCAGGCTGTGTCACTGTAATGCTGACCGTGGGACTCCCCCTGCAGGCTGTGTCACTGTAATGCTGACCGTGGGACACACCCCGCAGGCTGTGTCACTGTAATGCTGACCGTGGGACACTCCCCGCAGGCTGTGTCACTGTAATGCTGACCGTGGGACATACCCCACAGGAAGTGTCACTGTAATGCTGAACGTGGGACACTCCCACCGCAGGCAGTGTCACTGTAATGCTGATCGTGGGATACCCTCTGCAGGCTGTGTCACTGTAATGCTGACTGTGGAACACTCCCCACAGGCTGTGTCACTGTAATGCTGAACGTGGGACACTCCCACCGCAGGCAGTGTCACTGTAATGCTGATCGTGGGACACTCACCGCAGGCTGTGTCACTGTAATGCTGACCGTGGGACATACCCCACAGGCAGTGTCACTGTAATGCTGACCGTGGAACACTCCAAACAGGCTGTGTCAATGTAATGCTGAGCGTGGAAAACTCCACACAGGCAGTGTCACTGTAATGCTGAACGTGGGACTCACCCCGCAGTCTGTGTCACTGTAATGCTGATCGTGGGACACGCCCCGCAGGCCGTGTCACTGTAATGCTGACCGTGGGACACTCCCCACAGGCTGTGTCACTGTAATGCTGACCGTGGGACACACCCCACAGGCAGTGTCACTGTAATGCTGACCGTGGGACACTCCCCACAGGCTGTGTCACTGTAATGCTGACCGTGGGACACACCCCACAGGCAGTGTCACTGTAATGCTGACCGTGGGACACTCCCCACAGGCAGTGTCACTGTAATGCTGACCGTGGGACACTCCCCACAGGCAGTGTCACTGTAATGCTGACCGTGGAACACACCCCACAGGCAGTGTCACTGTAATGCTGACCGTGGGACACTCCCCACAGGCTGTGTCACTTTAATGCTGACCGTGGGACACACCCCACAGGCAGTGTCACTGTAATGCTGATCGTGGGACACTCCCCACAGGCTGTGTCACTGTAATGCTGACAGTGGGACACACCCCACAGGCTGTGTCACTGTAATGCTGACCGTGGGACACTCCCCACAGGCTGTGTCACTGTAATGCTGACCGTGGGACACACCCCACAGGCTGTGTCACTGTAATGCTGACCGTGGGACACTCCCCACAGGCTGTGTCACTGTAATGCTGACCGTGGGACACACCTCACAGGCAGTGTCACTGTAATGCTGACCGTGGGACACTCCCCACAGGCTGTGTCACTCTAATGCTGACCGTGGAAAACACCCCACAGGCAGTGTCACTGTAATGCTGATCGTGGGACACACCCCACAGGCTGTGCCAATGTAATGCTGATCGTGGGACACACCCCGCAGGCTGTGTCACTGTAATGCTGACCGTGGGACACTAATCCTGCAGGCTGTGTCACTGTAATGCTGACGGTGGGACACTAATCCTGCAGGCTGTGTCACTGTAAGGCTGACCGTGTGACACTCCCCGCAAGCTGTGTCACTGTAAAGCTGACCGTGGGACACACCCCGCAGGCTGTGTCACTGTAATGCTGTCCGTGGGACACTCCTACCGCAAGCTGTGTCACTGTAATGCTGACCATGGGACATACCCCGCAGGCTGTGTCACTGTAATGCTGACCGTGAGACACTCCCACCGCAGGTTGTATCACTGTAATGCTCTCAGTGGGACATGCCCCACAGGCTGTGTCACTGTAATGCTGATCGTGGGACACTCACCGCAGGCAGTGTCACTGTAATGCTGATCGTGGGACACTCCCCACAGGCTGTGTCACTGTAATGCTGATCGTGGGACACTCACCGCAGGCAGTGTCACTGTAATGCTGACCGTGGGACATACCCCCGCAGGCTGTGTCACTGTAATGCTGACAGTGGGACACTCCCCACAGGCTGTGTCACTGTAATGCTGACCGTGGGACACTCCCCACAGGCTGTGTCACTGTAATGCTGATCGTGGGACACTCTCCGCAAGCTCTGTCACTGTAATGCTGACCGTGGGACACTCCCGCAGGCTGTGTCACTGTAATGCTGACTGTGGAACACTCCCCACAGGCTGTGTCACTGTAATGCTGACCGTGGAACACTCCCACCGCAGGCTGTGTCACTGCAATGCTGATCGTGGGACACTCACCGCAGGCTGTGTCACTGTAATGCTGACCGTGGGACATACCCCGCAGGCTGTGTCACTGTAATGCTCACAGTGGGACACTCCCCACAGGCTGTGTCACTGTAATGCTGACCGTGGGACACTCCCCACAGGCTGTGTAACTGTAATGCTGATCGTGGGACACTCCCCGCAGGCTGTGTCACAGTAATGCTGACCGTGGGACACTCCCCGCGGGCTGTGTCACTGTAATGCTCACCGTGGGACACTCCCCACAGGCTGTGTCACTGTAATGCTGACCGTGGGACACTACCCGCAGGCTGTGTCATTGTAATGCTGACCGTGGGACACACACCACAGGCAGTGTCACTGTGAGGCTGACCGTGGGACACTCCCCACAGGCAGTGTCACTGTAATGCTGACCGTGGAAAACACCCCACAGGCAGTGTCACTGTAATGCTGACCGTGGGACACACCCCGCAGGCTGTGCCAATGTAATGCTGATCGTGGGACACACCCCGCAGGCTGTGTCACTGTAATGCTGACCGTGGGACACTAATCCTGCAGGCTGTGTCACTGTAATGCTGACGGTGGGACACTCATCCTGCAGGCAGTGACTCTGTAAGGCTGACCGTGGGACACTCCCCCCGCGGGCTGTGTCACTGTAATGCTGCCCGTGGGACTCGCCCCACAGGCTGTGTCACTGTAAAGCTGACCGTGGGACACACCCCGCAGTCTGTGTCACTGTAATGCTGACCGTGGGACACTCCCCGCAAGCTGTGTCACTGTAATTCCGACCGTGGCACACTCCCACCGCAGGTTGTATCACTGTAATGCTCACAGTGGGACATGCCCCACAGGCTGTGTCACTGTAATGCTGACCGTGGGACACCCTCAGCAGGCTGTGTCACTGTAATGCTGACCGTGGGACACGCCCCGCAGGCTGTGTCACTGTAATGCTGACCGTGGGATAGACCCCACAGGCAGTGTCACTGTAATGCTGATCGTGGGACACATCCCGCAGGCTGTGTCACTGTAATGCTGATCGTGGGACACACCCCACAGGCTGTGTCACTGTAATGCTGACCGTGGGACACTAATCCTGCAGGCTGTGTCACTGTAATGCTGACCGTGGGACACTAATCCTGCAGGATGTGTCACTGTAATGCTGACCGTGGGACACTCCCCTCTCAGGCTGTGTCACTGTAATGCTGACCGTGGGACTCCCCCTGCAGGCTGTGTCACTGTAATGCTGACCGTGGGACACACCCGCAGGCTGTGTCACTGTAATGCTGACCGTGGGACACTCCCCACAGGCTGTGTCACTGTAATGCTGACCGTGGGACACTCCCCAAAGGCTGTGTCACTGTAATGCTGACCGTGGTACATTCACCTCAGGCTGTGTCACTGTAATGCTCACAGTGGGATACGCCCCACAGGCTGTGTCATTGTAATGCTGACCGTGGGATACCCTCTGCAGGCTGTGTCACTGTAATGCTGACTGTGGAACACTCCCCACAGGCAGTGTCACTGTAATGCTGACCGTGGAACACTCCACACAGGCTGTGTCACTGTAATGCTGAACTTGGGACACTCCCACCGCAGGCTGTGTCACTGTAATGCTGATCGTGGGACACTCACCGCAGGCTGTGTCACTGTAATGCTGACCGTGGGACATACCCCACAGGCTGTGTCACTGTAATGCTGACCGTGGAACACTCCAAACAGGCTGTGTCACTGTAATGCTGAGCGTGGAAAACTCCACACAGGCAGTGTCACTGTAATGCTGAACGTGGGACTCACCCCGCAGGCTGTGTCACTGTAATGCTGATCGTGGGGCACTCCCCGCAGGCCGTGGCACTGTAATGCTGACCGTGGGACACACCCCGCAGGCTGTGTCACTGTAATGCTGACCGTGGGACACTCCCCACAGTCTGTGCCACTGTAATGCTGACCGTGGGACACACCCCACAGGCAGTGTCACTGTAATGCTGACCGTGGGACACTCCCCACAGGCTGTGTCACTTTAATGCTGACCGTGGGACACACCCCACAGGCTGTGTCACTGTAATGCTGATCGTGGGACACTCCCCACAGGCAGTGTCACTGTAATGCTGACCGTGGGACACACCCCACAGGCTGTGTCACTGTAATGCTGACCGTGGGACACTCCCCACAGGCAGTGTCACTGTAATGCTGACCGTGGGACACTCCCCACAGGCAGTGTCACTGTAATGCTGACCGTGGAACACACCCCACAGGCAGTGTCACTGTAATGCTGACCGTGGGACACTCCCACAGGCTGTGTCACTTTAATGCTGACCGTGGGACACACCCCACAGGCAGTGTCACTGTAATGCTGACCGTGGTACATTCACCTCAGGCTGTGTCACTCTAATGCTCACAGTGGGACACGCCCCACAGGCTGTGTCATTGTAATGCTGACCGTGGGATACCCTCTGCAGGCTGTGTCACTGTAATGCTGACTGTGGAACACTCCCCACAGGCTGTGTCACTGTAATGCTGAACGTGGGACACTCCCACCGCAGGCTGTGTCACTGTAATGCTGATCGTGGGACACTCACCGCAGGCAGTGTCACTGTAATGCTGACCGTGGAACACTGCAAACAGGCTGTGTCACTGCAATGCTGAGCGTGGAAAACTCCACACAGGCAGTGTCACTGTAATGCTGAACGTGGGACTCACCCCGCAGTGTGTGTCACTGTAATGCTGATCGTGAGACACTCCCCGCAGGCCGAAGCACTGTAATGCTGACCGTGGGACACACCCCACAGTCTGTGCAACTGTAATGCTGACCGTGGGACACACCCCACAGGCAGTGTCACTGTAATGCTGACCGTGGGACACTCCCACAGGCTGTGTCACTGTAATGCTGACCATGGGACAAACCCCACAGGCAGTGTCACTGTAATGCTGACCGTGGGACACTCCCCGCAGGCAGTGTCACTGTAATGCTGACCGTGGAACACACCCCACAGGCAGTGTCACTGTAATGCTGACCGTGGGACACTCCCCACAGGCTGTGTCACTTTAATGCTGACCGTGGGACACACCCCACAGGCAGTGTCACTGTAATGCTGATCGTGGGACACTCCCCACAGGCAGTGTCACTGTAATGCTGACCGTGGGACACACCCCACAGGCAGTGTCACTGTAATGCTGACCGTGGGTTACTCCCCACAGGCAGTGTCACTGTAATGCTGACCGTGGAAAACTCCACACAGGCAGTGTCACTGTAATGCTGAACGTGGGACTCACCCCGCAGGCTGTGTCACTGTAATGCTGACCGTGGGACTCTCCCCGCAGTCTGTGTCACTGTAATGCTGACCGTGGGACACTCCCCACAGTCTGTGTCACTGTAATGCTGACCGTGGGACACACCCCACAGGCAGTGTCACTGTAATGCTGACCGTGGGACACTCCCCACAGGCTGTGTCACTGTAATGCTGACCATGGGACAAACCCCACAGGCAGTGTCACTGTAATGCTGACCGTGGGACACTCCCCACAGGCATTGTCACTGTAATGCTGACCGTGGGACACTCCCCACAGGCAGTGTCACTGTAATGCTGACCGTGGGACACACCCCACAGGCAGTGTCACTGTAATGCTGACCGTGGGACACTCTCCACAGGCAGTGTCACTGTAATGCTGACCGTGGGACACACCCCACAGGCAGTGTCACTGTAATGCTGACCGTGGGACACTCCCCACAGGCAGTGTCACTGTAATGCTGACCGTGGGACACTCCCACAGGCAGTGTCACTGTAATGCTGACCGTGGGACACTCTCCACAGGCAGTGTCACTGTAATGCTGACCGTGGGACACACCTCACAGGCAGTGTCACTGTAATGCTGACCGTGGGACACTCCCCACAGGCTGTGTCACTGTAATGCTGACCGTGGAACCCACCCCACAGGCAGTGTCACTGTAATGCTGATCGTGGGACACACCCCACAGGCTGTGCCAATGTAATGCTGATCGTGGGACACACCCCGCAGGCTTTGTCACTGTAATGCTGACCGTGGGACACTAATCCTGCAGGCTGTGTCACTGTAATGCTGACGGTGGGACACTAATCCTGCAGGCTGTGACACTGTAAGGCTGACCGTGTGACACTCCCCCCGCGGGCTGTGTCACTGTAATGCTGACCGTGGGACAGACCCCGCAGGCTGTGACACTGTAAGGCTGACCGTGGGACACTCCCCCCGCGGGCTGTGTCACTGTAATGCTGCTCGTGGGACACGCCTCGCAGGCTGTGTCAATGTAATGCTGACCGTGGGACACACCCCGCAGTCTGTGTCACTGTAATGCTGACCGTGGGACACTCCCCGCAAGCTGTGTCACTGTAAAGCTGACCGTGGGACACACCCCGCAGTCTGTGTCACTGTAATGCTGTCCGTGGAACACTTCTACCGCAAGCTGTGTCACTGTAATGCTGACCATGGGACATACCCCGCAGGCTGTGTCACTGTAATTCTGACCGTGGGACACTCCCACCGCAGGTTGTATCACTGTAATGCTCTCAGTGGGACATGCCCCACAGGCTGTGTCACTGTAATGCTGACCGTGGGATACCCTCTGCAGTCTGTGTCACTGAAATGCTGACCGTGGGACACTCCCAACAGTCTGTGCAACTGTAATGCTGACCGTGGGACACACCCCACAGGCTGTGTCACTGTAATGCTGACCGTGGGACACTCCCCACAGGCAGTGTCACTGTAATGCTGTCCGTGGGACACTCCCCACAGGCAGTGTCACTGCAATGCTGAACGTGGGACACTCCCACCGCAGGCTGTATCACTGTAATGCTGATCGTGGGACACTCACCGCAGGCAGTGTCACTGTAATGCTGACCGTGGGACATACCCCGCAGGCTGTGTCACTGTAATGCTGACAGTGGGACACTCCCCACAGACTGTGTCACTGTAATGCTGATCGTGGGATACTCTCCGCAAGCTCTGCCACAGTAAGGCTGACCGTGGGACACTCCCCGCAGGCTGTGTCACTGTAATGCTGACCGTGGGACACTCCCCACAGGCAGTGTCACTGTAATGCTGAGCGTGGGACACGCCCCACAGGCAGTGTCACTGTAATGCTGATCGTGGGACACTACCCGCAGGCTGTGTCATTGTACTGCTGACCGTGGGACACACCCCACAGGCAGTGTCACTGTAAGGCTGACCGTGGGACACTCCCCACAGGCTGTGTCACTGTAATGCTGACCGTGGAACACACCCCACAGGCAGTGTCACTGTAATGCTGATCGTGGGACACACCCCACAGGCTGTGCCAATGTAATGCTGATCGTGGGACACACCCCGCAGGCTGTGTCACTGTAATGCTGGCCGTTGGACACTAATTCTGCAGGCTGTGTCACTGTAATGCTGACGGTGGGACACTCATCCTGCAGGCTGTGTCACTGTAAGGCTGACCGTGGGACACTCCCCCGCAGGCTGTGTCACTGTAATGCTGACCGTGGGACACACCCCCGCAGTCTGTGTCACTGTAATGCTGACCGTGGGACACTCCCCACAGTCTTTGTCACTGTAATGTTGAACGTGGGACACTCCCCACATTCTCTGTCACTGTAATGCTGACCGTGGGACACTCCTCACAGTTTGTGTCACTGTAATGCTAACCGTGGGACACTAATCCTGCAGGCTGTGTCACTGTAATGCTGACCGTGGAACACACCCCACAGGCAGTGTCACTGTAATGCTGACCGTCGGACACTCCACACAGGCAGCGTCACTGTAATGCTGACCGTGGAACACACCCCAAAGGCAGTGTCACTGTAATGCTGAACGTGGGACACACCCCACAGGCAGTGTCACTGTAATGCTGAGCGTGGGACACTATTCCTGCAGGCTTTGTCACTGTAATGCTGACCGTGGGACACTAATCCTGCAGGCTGTGACACTGTAAGGCTGACCGTGGGACACTCCCCCCTCAGGCAGTGTCACTGTAATGCTGACCGTGGGACACACCCCGCAGGCTGTGTCACTGTAATGCTGACCGTGGGACACTCCCCGCAAGCTGTGTCACTGTAATTCCGACCGTGGCACACTCCCACCGCAGGTTGTATCACTGTAATGCTCACAGTGGGACATGCCCCACAGGCTGTGTCACTGTAATGCTGACCGTGGGATACCCTCTGCAGGCTGTGTCACTGTAATGCTGACTGTGGAACACTCCCCACAGGCAGTGTGACTGTAATGCTGACCGTGGAACACTCCACACAGTCAGTGTCACTGTAATGCTGAACGTGGGACACTCCCACCGCAGGCTGTATCACGGCAATGCTGATCGTGGGACACTCACCGCAGGCAGTGTCACTGTAATGCTGACCGTGGGACATACCCCGCAGTCTGTGTCACAGTAATGCTCACAGTGGGACACTCCCCACAGGCAGTGTCACTGTAATGCTGACCGTGGGACACTCCCCACAGGCTGTGTCACTGTAATGCTGATCGTGGGACACTCTCCGCAAGCTCTGTCACAGTAAGGCTGAACGTGGGACACTCCCCGCAGGCTGTGTCACTGTAATGCTGACCGTGGGACATGACCCGCAGTCTGTGTCATTGTAATGCTGACCGTGGGACACTCCCCCAGGCAGTGTCACTGTAATGCTGACCGTGGGACATGACCCGCATGCTGTGTCATTGTAATGCTGACCGTGGGACACTCCCCACAGGCAGTGTCACTGTAATGCTGACCGTGGGACACACCCCACAGGCAGTGTCACTGTAATGCTAACCGTGGGACTCTCCCCACAGGCAGTGTCACTGTAATGCTGACCGTGGAACACAACCAAAAGGCAGTGTCACTGTAATGCTGACCGTGGGACACTCCCCACAGGCAGTGTCACTGTAATGCTGATCGGGGGACACATCCTGCAGGCTGTGTCACTGTAATGCTGATCGTGGGACACACCTCGGAGGCTGTGTCACTGTAATGCTGACCGTGGGACACTAATCCTGCAGGCTGTGACACTGTAAGGCTGACCGTGGGGCACTCCCCCCGCAGGCTGTGTCACTGTAGTGCTGCACGTGAGACTCCCCCCGCAGGCTGTGTCACTGTAATGCTGACCGTGGGACACTCCCCACAGGCTGTGTCACTGTAATGCTGACCGTGCGACACTCTCCGCAAGCTCGGTCACTGTAAGGCTGACCGTGTGACACTCCCCGCAGGCTTTGTCATTGTAATGCTGACCGTGGGACACTCCCCACAGGCTGTGTCACTGTAATGCGATAGTGGGACAAGCATCGCAAGCTGTGTCACTGTAATGCTGACCGTGGGTCAATCCCCGCAGGCTGTGTCACTGTAATGCTGACCGTGGGACTCTCCCCGCAGGCTGTTTCACTGTAATGCTGAGGGTGGGACACTCCCCACAGGCCGTGGCACTGTTATGCTGACCGTGGGACACTCCCTGCAGGCTGTGTCACTCTAATGCTGACCGTGGGACACACCCCGCAGTCTGTGTCACTGTAATGCTGACCGTGGGACACTCCCCACAGTCTTTGTCACTGTAATGTTGAACGTGGGACACTCCCCACATTCTCTGTCACTGTAATGCTGACCGTGGGACACTCCTCACAGTTTGTGTCACTGTAATGATAACCGTGGGACACTAATCCTGCAGGCTGTGTCACTGTAATGCTGACCGTGGAACACACCCCACAGGCAGCGTCACTGTAATGCTGACCGTGGAACACACCCCACACGCAGTGTCACTGTAATGCTGACCGTGGGACACACCCCACAGGAAGTGTCACTGTAATGCTGAGCGTGGGACACTATTCCTGCAGGCTTTGTCACTGTAATGCTGACCGTGGGACACTAATCCTGCAGGCTGTGACACTGTAAGGCTGACCGTGGGACACTCCCCCCTCAGGCAGTGTCACTGTAATGCTGACCGTGGGACACACCCCACAGGCTGTGTCACTGTAATGCTGACCGTGGGACACTGCCCGCAAGCTGTGTCACTGTAATGCTGACCGTGGGACATTCCCCACAGGCTGTGTCACTGTAATGCGATAGTGGGACAAGCATCGCAAGCTGTGTCACTGTAATGCTGACCGTGGGACATACCCCGCAGGCTGTGTCACTGTAATGCTGACCGTGGGTCAATCCCCGCAGGCTGTGTCACTGTAATGCTGTCCGTGGAACACTCCTACCGCAAGCTGTGTCACTGTAATGCTGACCATGGGACATACCCCGCAGGCTGTGTCACTGTAATTCTGACCGTGGGACACTCCCACCGCAGGTTGTATCACTGTAATGCTCTCAGTGGGACATGCCCCACAGGCTGTGTCACTGTAATGCTGACCGTGGGATATCCTCTGCAGTCTGTGTCACTGTAATGCTGACTGTGGAACACTCCCCACAGGCAGTGTCACTGTAATGCTGACCGTGGAACACTCCACACAGTCAGTGTCACTGTAATGCTGAACGTGGGACACTCCCACCGCAGGCTGTGTCACTGCAATGCTGATCGTGGGACACTCACCGCAGGCAGTGTCACTGTAATGCTGACCGTGGGACATACCCCGCAGACTGTGTCACTGTAATGCTGACAGTGGGACACTCCCCACAGACTGTGTCACTGTAATGCTGATCGTGGGATACTCTCCGCAAGCTCTGCCACAGTAAGGCTGACCGTGGGACACTCCCCGCAGGCTGTGTCACTGTAATGCTGACCGTGGGACACTCCCCACAGGCAGTGTCACTGTTTTGCTGAGCGTGGGACACTCCCCACAGGCAGTGTCACTGTAATGCTCACCGTGGGACACTACCCGCAGGCTGTGTCATTGTACTGCTGACCGTGGGACACACCCCACAGGCAGTGTCACTGTAAGGCTGACCGTGGGACACTCCCCACAGGCAGTGTCACTGTAATGCTGACCGTGGAACACACCCCACAGGCAGTGTCACTGTAATGCTGATCGTGGGACACACCCCACAGGCTGTGCCAATGTAATGCTGATCGTGGGACACACCCCGCAGGCTGTGTCACTGTAATGCTGGCCGTGGGACACTAACCCTGCAGGCTGTGTCACTGTAATGCTGACGGTGGGACACTCATCCTGCAGGCAGTGACAATGTAAGGCTGACCGTGGCACACTCCCACCGCAGGTTGTATCACTGTAATGCTCACAGTGGGACATGCCCCACAGGCTGTGTCACTGTAATGCTGACCGTGGGATACCCTCTGCAGGCTGTGTCACTGTAATGCTGACTGTGGAACACTCCCCACAGGCAGTGTGACTGTAATGCTGACCGTGGAACACTCCACACAGTCAGTGTCACTGTAATGCTGAACGTGGGACACTTCCACCGCAGGCTGTATCACGGCAATGCTGATCGTGGGACACTCACCGCAGGCAGTGTCACTGTAATGCTGACCGGGGGACATACCCCGCAGGCTGTGTCACTGTAATGCTCACAGTGGGACACTCCCCACAGGCAGTGTCAATGTAATGCTGACCGTGGGACACTCCCCACAGGCTGTGTCACTGTAATGCTGATCGTGGGACACTCTCCGCAAGCTCTGTCACAGTGAGGCTGACCGTGGGACACTCCCCGCAGGCTGTGTCACTGTAATGCTGACCGTGGCACACACCCCGCAGACTGTGTCACTGTAATGCTGACCGTGGGACACTCCCCACAGTCTTTGTCACTGTAATGTTGAACGTGGGACACTCCCCACATTCTCTGTCACTGTAATGCTGACCGTGGGACACTCCTCACAGTTTGTGTCACTGTAATGCTAACCGTGGGACACTAATCCTGCAGGCTGTGTCACTGTAATGCTGACCGTGGAACACACCCCACAGGCAGTGTCACTGTAATGCTGACCGTCGGACACTCCACACAGGCAGCGTCACTGTAATGCTGACCGTGGAACACACCCCAAAGGCAGTGTCACTGTAATGCTGAACGTGGGACACACCCCACAGGCAGTGTCACTGTAATGCTGAGCGTGGGACACTATTCCTGCAGGCTTTGTCACTGTAATGCTGACCGTGGGACACTAATCCTGCAGGCTGTGACACTGTAAGGCTGACCGTGGGACACTCCCCCCTCAGGCAGTGTCACTGTAATGCTGACCGTGGGACACACCCCGCAGGCTGTGTCACTGTAATGCTGACCGTGGGACACTCCCCGCAAGCTGTGTCACTGTAATTCCGACCGTGGCACACTCCCACCGCAGGTTGTATCACTGTAATGCTCACAGTGGGACATGCCCCACAGGCTGTGTCACTGTAATGCTGACCGTGGGATACCCTCTGCAGGCTGTGTCACTGTAATGCTGACTGTGGAACACTCCCCACAGGCAGTGTGACTGTAATGCTGACCGTGGAACACTCCACACAGTCAGTGTCACTGTAATGCTGAACGTGGGACACTCCCACCGCAGGCTGTATCACGGCAATGCTGATCGTGGGACACTCACCGCAGGCAGTGTCACTGTAATGCTGACCGTGGGACATACCCCGCAGTCTGTGTCACAGTAATGCTCACAGTGGGACACTCCCCACAGGCAGTGTCACTGTAATGCTGACCGTGGGACACTCCCCACAGGCTGTGTCACTGTAATGCTGATCGTGGGACACTCTCCGCAAGCTCTGTCACAGTAAGGCTGAACGTGGGACACTCCCCGCAGGCTGTGTCACTGTAATGCTGACCGTGGGACATGACCCGCAGTCTGTGTCATTGTAATGCTGACCGTGGGACACTCCCCACAGGCAGTGTCACTGTAATGCTGACCGTGGGACATGACCCGCAGGCTGTGTCATTGTAATGCTGACCGTGGGACACTCCCACAGGCAGTGTCACTGTAATGCTGACCGTGGGACACACCCCACAGGCAGTGTCACTGTAATGCTAACCGTGGGACTCTCCCCACAGGCAGTGTCACTGTAATGCTGACCGTGGAACACAACCAAAAGGCAGTGTCACTGTAATGCTGACCGTGGGACACTCCCCACAGGCAGTGTCACTGTAATGCTGATCGGGGGACACATCCTGCAGGCTGTGTCACTGTAATGCTGATCGTGGGACACACCTCGGAGGCTGTGTCACTGTAATGCTGACCGTGGGACACTAATCCTGCAGGCTGTGACACTGTAAGGCTGACCGTGGGGCACTCCCCCCGCAGGCTGTGTCACTGTAGTGCTGCACGTGAGACTCCCCCCGCAGGCTGTGTCACTGTAATGCTGACCGTGGGACACTCCCCACAGGCAGTGTCACTGTAATGCTGACCGTGCGACACTCTCCGCAAGCTCTGTCACTGTAAGGCTGACCGTGTGACACTCCCCGCAGGCTTTGTCATTGTAATGCTGACCGTGGGACACTCCCCACAGGCTGTGTCACTGTAATGCGATAGTGGGACAAGCATCGCAAGCTGTGTCACTGTAATGCTGACCGTGGGTCAATCCCCGCAGGCTGTGTCACTGTAATGCTGACCGTGGGACTCTCCCCGCAGGCTGTTTCACTGTAATGCTGAGGGTGGGACACTCCCCACAGGCCGTGGCACTGTTATGCTGACCGTGGGACACTCCCTGCAGGCTGTGTCACTCTAATGCTGACCGTGGGACACGCCCCGCAGTCTGTGTCACTGTAATGCTGACCGTGGGACACTCCCCACAGTCTTTGTCACTGTAATGTTGAACGTGGGACACTCCCCACATTCTCTGTCACTGTAATGCTGACCGTGGGACACTCCTCACAGTTTGTGTCACTGTAATGATAACCGTGGGACACTAATCCTGCAGGCTGTGTCACTGTAATGCTGACCGTGGAACACACCCCACAGGCAGCGTCACTGTAATGCTGACCGTGGAACACACCCCACACGCAGTGTCACTGTAATGCTGACCGTGGGACACACCCCACAGGAAGTGTCACTGTAATGCTGAGCGTGGGACACTATTCCTGCAGGCTTTGTCACTGTAATGCTGACCGTGGGACACTAATCCTGCAGGCTGTGACACTGTAAGGCTGACCGTGGGACACTCCCCCCTCAGGCAGTGTCACTGTAATGCTGACCGTGGGACACACCCCACAGGCTGTGTCACTGTAATGCTGACCGTGGGACACTGCCCGCAAGCTGTGTCACTGTAATGCTGACCGTGGGACATTCCCCACAGGCAGTGTCACTGTAATGCTGACCGTGGGACATGACCCGCAGGCTGTGTCATTGTAATGCTGACCGTGGGACACTCCCCACAGGCAGTGTCACTGTAATGCTGACCGTGGGACACACCCCACAGGCAGTGTCACTGTAATGCTAACCGTGGGACTCTCCCCACAGGCAGTGTCACTGTAATGCTGACCGTGGAACACAACCAAAAGGCAGTGTCACTGTAATGCTGACCGTGGGACACTCCCCACAGGCAGTGTCACTGTAATGCTGATCGGGGGACACATCCTGCAGGCTGTGTCACTGTAATGCTGATCGTGGGACACACCTCGGAGGCTGTGTCACTGTAATGCTGACCGTGGGACACTAATCCTGCAGGCTGTGACACTGTAAGGCTGACCGTGGGGCACTCCCCCCGCAGGCTGTGTCACTGTAGTGCTGCACGTGAGACTCCCCCCGCAGGCTGTGTCACTGTAATGCTGACCGTGGGACACTCCCCACAGGCAGTGTCACTGTAATGCTGACCGTGGAACACACCCCACAGGCAGCGTCACTGTAATGCTGACCGTGGAACACACCCCACACGCAGTGTCACTGTAATGCTGACCGTGGGACACACCCCACAGGAAGTGTCACTGTAATGCTGAGCGTGGGACACTATTCCTGCAGGCTTTGTCACTGTATTGCTGACCGTGGGACACTAATCCTGCAGGCTGTGACACTGTAAGGCTGACCGTGGGACACTCCCCCCTCAGGCAGTGTCACTGTAATGCTGACCGTGGGACACACCCCACAGGCTGTGTCACTGTAATGCTGACCGTGGGACAATGCCCGCAAGCTGTGTCACTGTAATGCTGACCGTGGGACATTCCCCACAGGCTGTGTCACTGTAATGCGATAGTGGGACAAGCATCGCAAGCTGTGTCACTGTAATGCTGACCGTGGGACATACCCCGCAGGCTGTGTCACTGTAATGCTGACCGTGGGTCAATCCCCGCAGGCTGTGTCACTGTAATGCTGTCCGTGGAACACTCCTACCGCAAGCTGTGTCACTGTAATGCTGACCATGGGACATACCCCGCAGGCTGTGTCACTGTAATTCTGACCGTGGGACACTCCCACCGCAGGTTGTATCACTGTAATGCTCTCAGTGGGACATGCCCCACAGGCTGTGTCACTGTAATGCTGACCGTGGGATATCCTCTGCAGGCTGTGTCACTGTAATGCTGACTGTGGAACACTCCCCACAGGCAGTGTCACTGTAATGCTGACCGTGGAACACTCCCACCGCAGGCTGTATCACTGCAATGCTGATCGTGGGACACTCACCGCAGGCAGTGTCACTGTAATGCTGACCGTGGGACACTCACCGCAGGCTGTGTCACTGTAATGCTGACCGTGGGACATACCCCGCAGGCTGTGTCACTGTAATGCTGACAGTGGGACACTCCCCACAGGCTGTGTCACTGTAATGCTGATCGTGGGATACTCTCCGCAAGCTCTGCCACAGTAAGGCTGACCGTGGGACACTCCACGCAGGCTGTGTCTCTGTAATGCTCACCGTGGGACACTACCCGCAGGCTGTGTCATTGTACTGCTGACCGTGGGACACACCCCACAGGCAGTGTCACTGTAATGCTGACCGTGGGACACTCCCCACAGGCAGTGTCACTGTAATGCTGACCGTGGAACACACCCCACAGGCAGTGTCACTGTAATGCTGATCGTGGGACACACCCCACAGGCTGTGCCAATGTAATGCTGATCGTGGGACACACCCCGCAGGCTGTGTCACTGTAATGCTGGCCGTGGGACACTAACCCTGCAGGCTGTGTCACTGTAATGCTGACGGTGGGACACTCATCCTGCAGGCAGTGACAATGTAAGGCTGACCGTGGCACACTCCCACCGCAGGTTGTATCACTGTAATGCTCACAGTGGGACATGCCCCACAGGCTGTGTCACTGTAATGCTGACCGTGGGATACCCTCTGCAGGCTGTGTCACTGTAATGCTGACTGTGGAACACTCCCCACAGGCAGTGTGACTGTAATGCTGACCGTGGAACACTCCACACAGTCAGTGTCACTGTAATGCTGA